>NW_015094503.1:0-7993 GCF_001431845.1 Calidris pugnax
TCAAAGCCCTTCAGAAATGCGTTTTTTAACCCTCTTTAATTATTATTCCCCCTCCCCCCCCTCCGCTGGCAATCCTACATCTCTGCTCTACCGGGCATCAGAGAACCAATGGACTAGCTCCTTTCCTTAAAACGCCTAGAAAAAGCCGGCTTTTGCTAAAAACAAACATCCCTCGCCCCCCCACCCCGGAACTTAAAAAAGAATTAAAAAAAAACAAACAAAAAACAAACCCCAAACATTCTTACAAAACTTATTTTCGTTAATGTTATTTTCGTTATCGATATATTAATTCTAAAAAAAACCAAAAAAATAAAATAATAAAAACGGATGAGAGCTGGGCTGTGCGCCGCAGCCCTCCCCCCCCAACGCCAGGCGAGCTCCTCCAGCCGTGACTTTTGGGTGGCTTTTAGGAAATTTAAAAGGAAAAAAAAACATAAAATAAAAATCGAAAAGCCAGAAATTTGAAATTTGAATTTGTCGTTTTCTGAACCCTCTGACTGCCCCACATTGGGCACCAAAAAGGACTGTCGTGGTTTGGCTTCAGACGGCAACAAAGAACCACGTGGCAGGCACTTGCTCAGACTGGACCCCCAACTGCCACCGTGGCCGTGAGGAAGGAAAGGCAAACCTCGTGGGTTGGGACAAAGGCAGTTTAACAGAACAGCAGAGGGAACAAGAGAACAATAACAGTAACACGGGTAGAGGAGTATACAAACATGATGACGGTACCACAGCTCATGGACCGAACCCTTGGATGACTCAGCCCACTCCCAAGCCCTCCCTTCTCTGGCCAGCTAGCCCCTGGGCATGGCTCACATGGGATGGAATACCCGTGTCCCTGCTAGATCCTAGGGAGAACTAACCCTATCCCCACCAGAACCAGGACACCTATTTAAAGACAATAACCAACACAACCGTTCTAATGTGGCTGAAGCAAAAAAGGAACTGGTTTCCAGTATTCTCTCAAGGCACCCCGCTCCAGCACTCCTGGAAGCGGAATTTCTGCCCATCCTTGTTTTGGAAAACAGAGGCACAGTTTTAGTAGTAGTAGGTACAATTTAATATCTCAGACCTTCAGCTCAGCTGAGAGTCAGTGGCTGCAGTAACGGACTTACACATGGAGATGAGATTCATGATGATTTATTAGATGAAGAAGAGAAAGCTAAATAAAGGAAAGTCTGGGACTGACAAGAGCCTCAGGAAATACTATGATGAGAAATCTAAAATGGGTGCGTTTTCACTATCTTGTAGAAAAAGAGGGTCCCCTAACAGATGTTCGGCCACATGAAACTGGAAAGTTTTACCAGAAGGCATTTTGCCACATGATTTCAGGACAGCTGTGGGGTTTTATTGCAGTTTTCGACCCTTACTGCATCTGTGCACTCTCAGCATGAGGAGTTCAGTTCAAGTTGAGCACAAACCTTCAGCCAGGGTACTTCCAGTATAGCAGAAAGTGTTGCACAGATTATTAAGGTAAATTGCAAGATTGCTTGGAAAAGACTTTCTGCCCAATTTGTCTTGCACAAGCAAGAAGCACAGTTGTGCCGTGCTTCTGGTCCTATCTAGCAAAGCTGGCAGCTGATTACCCAGAGAGTACCTTCAGACCAGCAACCTTTTATAAATTTGTGTTTTTCTCTTTCCCTCACTTCAGCAGCAGTGTAATGCTACTCTTGTTGCAATACCACCTAAGCATGCTAGGTTTTATAGTAGAGCACAGACATGAATGGGGACGTGTAGCAACTGAGACTAGCTACCTTCTGGGGACAGCACTTGATGCCCCCTAGGAAGGGAGAACTTTCCTCACCTGGGAGCTTACCCTGGGCAGCAAAGCCACTCAGCTCTGACTGCAGAAGGACAGCAGGGTGGCCTGGGCTTGGGGCCAAGCAGTTCTGCTTTTAGCAAAGCTTCTCCCTGCAAAGGCCAGAACCCAGGATGGGCAGAATATATGTCTTGGTCTTTCTTTAAGACCTTTAGTACCGTCCTCTTACGGTGACAGAAAGTCAGTTACCTCAGTGGAGGACTTGGTCAACTCAGCAGAGAGTGGTTTGGAGCCCGAACTGAGCAGGAGGGAGACTGGAGCAGAAGCACTGACAGGCTGCATTACTGGAGAAAGAAGACAGGGAACACCTAATCTTCCTTACACAGACTGTTACTGTTTCCACTCTTGAACAAAGAAAAGGTATCACTAAAAACTGGTCCTTCTGGTGCAACATAGCTCCAAGTCCCTTTCTTTTTCTCCATTATAGTCATTTAACACCTGAGAAAATACTGACAGTCACTTGCTATCTCCCTTCTCTCAATAACTAAGATCTCCAGGAAACTACTCCCCTCCTTACTGAGGCCGGGGTAAAAGCAGAAATGCCAAGCAGGATTATGAACCCTGACTCTACAGAAGTACAGTAAGAAAGAGTTGAAGAAACGTATGGGAAAGTCTGATGGAAAAAACCTCTTTCCCCACCTTCCTGGTTCCACTGCAGTGTTCTTATTTTTCTTCAGCCAGCCTTCAGTGTCCCTGATGTTTTGTGAAGCTGTTGTAAATGTGGAGTTTCCAGCACCACAACAGATACAGTATCTCCCTCAGAAGAGCTCTCCCAACTTGCTGTGAAATTTCACTCTACTCTGGTGAACAGAACGGGACACTTCTCTAAGTATTTTTTGTTCCATTTGTGATCAGAGAAGTCAAATCAATACTCAGCTAGGCAAACATGCTAGGGAGGCAACCTTCCTAATGCCAGCTATGAAAATAATGACAGTTTGTGATGCTAGGACCTTTCCAATCACGCTGTATTAACAATGCTGAATCTTCCATTTCATGATTGCCAAGTTGTCAGAGCACCCCCATCCTGTGAGGGTGTTTTACTATATACTGACAGCATCTTACCTACCTCAATAATTGTGATAATAAAATTGCTGCTTGAAATGTTTCTGAAGTAAACTATTCCCATTTTACCAATAGGAAAAGTAAGAAATGAGAGAATAAATTACTTGGCTCAAGGCAAAAATGTAACCCGAGTTGCTGAATTCTAATACCTTTGCTGTTGGTTCTGTACTTAGAATTACAAGTATACTCCTTTTTTTTTTAATTATCATTGAATTGCAGAATGGTTATAGTTGGAAGGGACCGTAAAGATTCCCCTGCCCTGGGCAGGGACGCCTCCTACTATACCAGGTTGCTCAAAGCCCCGTCCAACCTAAACACCTCGAACACCTCCAGGGATGGGACATCCACAACATCCCCCGAAGGGGATGAGAGGGTCTCGCTCATTTTTTCTCAACAAAAATCAAAATTCAAATCAAGCTAAAATCAAGTTCTCAACGAAGATCAGGGGCATTCACCTTAGGGAGGATGTACGTCACACACTAACAGGCAATAAAAGCAAATTAACAAATTCCAACACAGATTCCTACTCCTTTACATCCCTGAGAGGTACATGTGTATATTCACAAATACTTCAGCCCTTCTTCAATACACACAAAAACAAATAAGAAAAGCAGCACTCGCATGCCATGGAATCCTGCCGGCTACACCAGCAAGGTGTTGGGTCCTGGTCCGATTGGTCCAGGAGGGTTTCATAATGATTCTGAGATTGCGATTAAGACACAAACGAGGTCAGATGCTATGTACTATAACTTTACTATTATTACCTTAAATTAAGGCGAGATGGCGATAGAGAAAAGGCAGAGCTATAGGAGAGGGGGAAAAGAGAGGCTGTATTATGGGGCACAGCAAGAAGAGTTGCCACCAAGATGTGAGGGAACTGGGGTTATTCAGCCTGGAGAAGAGGAGGCTGAGGGGAGACCTTATTGCTCTCTACAACTACCTGAAAGGAGGGTGTAGAGAGATGGGGGTTGGTCTCTTTTCTCAAGTCACAGGCGACAGGACAAGAGGAAATGGCCTCAAGTTGCCCCAGGGGAGGTTCAGGCTGGATATTAGGAAAAATTTTTTCACTGAAAGGGTTATCAGGCATTGGAATGGGCTGCCCAGGGAGGTGGTGGAGGCACCATCCCTGGTGGTGTTCAAAAGACGGGTTGATGTAGTGCTGGGAGTTATGGTTTAGTGATGATGCTCCTTGTTTGTTGTGTGGGTGTCTATTTTTGTCAGTTAGGTTGATGGTTGGACAAGATGATCTTTAAGGTCCCTTCCAACCTAGAAGATTCTGTGAATCTGTGAGGTCCACTTAGGTCCACGCTGACATCTTGAAGGTGCTCCGGAGTCAACAGTGTCCCATTGATCCGTGATTCTCAGGTCTCTCAAGTCGTGACGATGGCGAGGGTCAATGGTTGTGAGGGTCCCATTTGTAGTGGGGTGCAACGGTAATTTATAGTCCCTGTCGACTCATAGTTTGACCAATCAACGTGACAGTTACCCATGCTCATCCAATTATTGTCCAACATGGTTGCTGTGCAAGCCCCCCTTGCCTCTGCCCCGCTGGGCAGTGCTGGATCCTACACAGTGGATGAGTTTCTTGGGCTAAACAAGATACAGTTGCTTTTAGAACCAAGGATGTACCTCCTTTGTTGTCATATCATGTACACAGGCAGCAGATACCTTGCAGCAAGCAAACTTTGAAACGTCCTGTTTTCTGTCAGTTTCTAAAGTCCAGTTTCTCACACTAAGGTGGTTATCCTTTCCACAGGGAACACCTTAAAGAAGTAGTTGGTTGCATCCTAGTGAAGTGTTCTCTCATTTCTGTTTGGACTGCAGTGAGATGTCTCTTTGGTCTGCACTGCTGTTTGCTGTTAGATCTCATGAGCCTGCCTGTCCTCAGGCCTTCTTGTTCTTGGTGAAAGACCGCCTGTGGTTGATGCGGTGTATCAGTCACTTCATGGAGGACACATGCTTTTCCCATTGCTCTGTTGTTAAGTGCATGCCACTACCATCATGTTTTGCTTCCCTACAGACATCACATGGTGTTACAGGAGACCAGTAGAATGTGAGCAGGTTTATTGCTCTTGTGGATGTTGGCAATACAAGCAAGAGAGAGGTATTGACACTCTTGAATCTTTCTTCTTTCCTCAAGTACAAATACTACAGCAGCAAGCCCAACTTTGACTAGTCGGAGTGGATCACTTAAAAGCTGTACTGAATGGAGGTATCTGTCTCACCTGAGGAAGAGATACCATTTTCCTATGATGTCAGAAGGGTAAGGGCTACAAGACATGCTCTGAAGCACCTTTGGTTTTCTCTACCTCAAACAGTATTTAGCTACAGGAAAAAACGGTTAGAAAGCTGCCATTCCTTCCTTGTCCTCAGCTGCTTTCCCTTCCCATGACATGCTTTAGGAAGGAAGCGAAGTTCTTTACACATCACCGAAAATAACTAATGTCTGGTGTGGGAGGGGAAGGGTTTTGTGTGGTTGTTTTTAACCTAGTTCTCTTCTCGCCTTAAGAAGGTTACCAAATATTAGTACAGAAGGGCACGTTGGTAGTGGTTGGGAATGCACAGGAACAAGGCTGGATAACCAAAAATGTCTAGAAGTTCTGGGCAAAAGGCGGCCTGGAAACAGGTAAGGATCAAGGTTGTTTCTTTTTCACATAGGACATGCTGCAGCTTTTTCAAAAGCTCTTTTCTTAAAGTGAAATGAGCCACTTGGAAGCACTCAGTAAACTCTTGGTTGCACTGGGTAGGAGGCTTACCTTAAGCACTGATTTACTGAGTTCTTGCAGTGTTCATCAGGGTGGCTTAGTTTAGAGCTGACCTTCTGGGACCTGCAGTCATGACAAAAGCTTACATTTGAGCCATCTGTTTTCATTCTATTATCTCGACACATTTGGCATTCTTCCAATGAGCTTGATGGACCCTGCAGAGCTGCTGAAACAGCCAAAGGACATCACCAAAAATCTGTACCAAAAATCACAGAAGGGGTTCAGAAGACCAAAACACTCCTGTGCAGAGGTACCCCATATGTGCCCTCTGGTTTCACTCTCTGTGTTCAGAGAGCTTACAGTGGTGCCATCTCGGGGTTCTCTGCAAAAAATTTGCATTCTTCAAACTGTTGTATTCAGGTGCTACTTTATTTGACGTTGCATGTCCACTGTATCCCTTAATGTTCTTGAAAGAGGTGTTGTGCACTGTTTTTTCGCAAGTGTCCTAAGTTACCACCTTCGTGTGCTTGGAGCCCTGAATCCAGTGTTGGGCCCACCAGGACAAGACAGACAGAGACGGACAGGAGAGAGTCCAGCAGAGGCCCACCAAGATGGGGAAGGCACAGGAGCATCTCTCCAGTGAAGAGGGGCTGATAGAGGTGGGACTGTTCAGCCTGGAGAAGAGAAGGCTCAGGGGTTCTTCTCCTTAAGTATCTGAAGTGAGGGTGCAAAGAAGATGGAGCTTGGCTCTTTTCAGCGGTGCACAGGGTCCATCCAGCTCAGGGTGGCCCTCCTTCAGCAGGGTCTTGGACCAGATGACCTCCAGAGGTCCCTGCCAACCCCAGCTGCTCTGTGAGTGTGTGATGCTGGCAGAAGGGGCCAGGCACCGAGGTGGCCCTTTCTGTCTTTCCCTGGCACTCCAGAGGAGCAGGAGGCAGGACATTTGCAAGTGGTTTTCTAGTACCTGGAGGGAGATCCAACCCTCACAGGGCTTTTGGCAAAAAACCCCCCTTGACCCAGGAACTGGCAAAGCTCTGGCCCTCCCCCACCATGCCTGCGGGCAACAAGATGGGAATGGGCTCATGTGTGGCTCGTGTCACAGCTTGCAACATCTGTCTGCTTAACCTGAGATGTGTGGCACCTCCAGCACTGGGCTGTGTTCCCGTGTTTCGTAGTAGATCCCCATGAATATTGCAGGGCACTGTGCTGCTGTCAGTGTGACCTGCTCTGGTGCTGCGGATGCGTTGCAGGGCAGTGTCAGCTCGTCCCCCAACATAAGCCATCCTGCTCAGCCCACACCAGAGCCTGGGAGGGATTAAGAGGCTGAATCTGTAATGGATCCTTGCTGTGCGATCGGTGTTTAAAGGCTTTGATCTGCTGCTCCTTGATTCTCTTCCAGCTCCTCGATGGAATTTCTCATGTGTAACCAAGCCCCACTAATCTGTCCTGGACATATATAATGGATGGCAGTGGAATGAAGGAACACAAACGTGGCTGAATATTGATAACAGGCGCTCAAGCAATGGTGTGGTAGATCCCTCTGCCAAAGATCTCTCGCTGTTGGTATTTCCCTGCTGTGCCAGCCAGTGCAAAACCCCTTTCTATGTCCCCAAAACCTGGCCTGGTGATGTGTGTGGGCAGGCACCGTGACCAGATTCGACTACTCTCCACTGGCCCGAGGAACTGGATGAGGCAAAGCAACCGAGCCGCTATTTCCAGGACCGGCACTGGTGCCATCCGATGAGCTGCTGCGCTGCCACTCGATGCCCCTGTCAAATATTAATGTGATGATCACTGCACTCTGCCCTGCCCCAGCGCCACAGCCCTGGCCCCTGCCTGCTCCGGAGCTGCCCGACCCTCCGGCTGCCCTCCCGCCCCGTCGGGGGACATCGAGGGCGCACCTACACCCGTCGCTGGACGTTTCCCGGGCAGGACCCGACTCCCTGCACCCCGCGGGGGGGGTTCTGGGCGCTTCCTGTCCCCGGCAGCTGGCTCAGCCTCCTGCGGCAGGTAGGACCCCCCCATCCTCCGGGGAAAGGCAGCCTGTCGGCCCCTGGGGGAGCCGGGCGGGTGGGCCTGGGGCGTGGGGCGCCCGGAAAAAGGGATGTCGGCGGATGAGGGCGGCCCCGGGCTTGATCCCCCGCTGCGGGAGTGTCGCGGGGTCCCCCTGGGGTTGGGGGGGGCGGGGGAGGGGCAGGTCCGTCCCTCCGTCTTCTGAAGGAAACCCCTGCCCGTGGGTCTTTCCCGGAGAGGGTTCCCTGCAGGGACAGGAGTGATGTGCCGGGACACCCTTTCCCTCGTAAGGCGTGTGGGGCCCGGAGGTGTTGGGGCCCATCTCCCCTTGCCTGCCCTCCTCCAGGAGGAGGCCCGCGCCTCTACCCCCGGCAGCCGCCCGGCCCGGCGGGGG
>NW_015094503.1:9092-15801 GCF_001431845.1 Calidris pugnax
CCGCCCCCCGCCCGCGGCCGCGCTCCGCTCTCTCCGGAGCAGTTCGTGGCTGGCGCCGGGGGGGGGCCGGCCGACTACGAGAGCCTGTCGCTGGAGCTCTTCATGCTGGGCTATTTCCGCATCCTGGAGCAGGAGCTGCCCCCCGAGGAGCGCCGCGGCCGCCACCTCCTTTGCTTCGAGGTCTTCGAGCAGCTGGGCCGGCACGGCTGGCGGGCGGGCCGCTCCTTCCACCGCGCCGTCATCGACGAGATCGCCGCCGGCCGGCGGGGCTGGCGGGACGGCTTCGACGACATCAAAGAGAGGTATTTCGGATCCCCCAAAAGCTCGGCCCGGCGGCGGGGGGAGGCCGGAGGAGAGGGGGAGGAGATCTGCCGCTACATCGACCGCAGCTTCGCCTTCTGGAAGGAGAAGGAAGCCGAGATCTTCAGCTTGGAGGAGTGATGCCCGCTGGCGGGGGGGGCGGAGGGCTCCGCGACGGCGCGCGCTGCAATAAACGCCTTTCTGGCTCTGTCTCAGCTGAGCGAGGCTTCCCGGGGCGACGGAGAAAGCTTTTTGGGCGGAGGACCTCGACCTCCCCCCAACCCCCCGGGATCGGTGTCTCGGCCCCCAGGCTTCCCGCGGCGAGGCGCCTGTCACCATTTGTTTGTGTCCGCCGAGGAGTGAGATAACGCCCTATATTTAACACTTGGCATTGGCAGCCACAGCCGGGGAAAGGAGAGGCGTCGCGGGGACCCCTGGCTACCGATGGGGTGGAGAGGGGGGGATGCTAGGGGGAGCCTTTTCCCCCCCCAGGCTCGCAGTGCCCGGCTGGCCGCGGAGGGATGCTTTCCAAAAAGCGGCAAAGCCGCGGAGTGACGGGGATGGGCAGCTCCGCCCGTACGGTGCCTTTAAGAACAGGGAGCGGGGTTTTGGTGCTGTCTAAAAATAGCGTGTCCCTCCCCGTCTGGGCTGGATCCCGTGTCACGCCGTGGGGTCCCTCCCCAGAGCCGGGAGTACGGCGGGCCGGCCGGAGGGCTGCGGACCCCAGGTGAGAGCGAGCGGGAGTGGGACTCAGCCGGGCCCCAGAACGACTGCCACCCTTCTAACCCCCGCAAAAAAACCCCCCGTGGGTGGCAGCCCCAGCGGGGCAGCTCGGGGTGTGGGGAGGAGAAATCACAGCCACGGATGGGAGTCTGTGGGGGGGTGGTTCCAGGGAGCACTTCTGCCCCTGCTTCTGCCTGTAAATCAGGCGCTGGGACGGTGTGGAGGTAGGAGTGCTGGGGGTGGGAGGGAGGTAAAGAGAAGGAGATGTCATCACCTTTTCCTGGCAGGGACAGCCTCACCGCACTCTGCTTGGGCTTTGTCTGCTGACAAGGCCCCGCGGCCGCTCCCAGCACCATGGTGAGAAACATGGACGACTTTGACTTCTGCCTGCCTTCACATGCCCAGGGTGTGCTGGAGGGGCTGCAGAGGCTGCGCGCCAACCCCAAACTGGCGGACGTGACGCTGGTGGCAGGCGGTCAGGAGTTCCCCTGCCACCGCGGCGTGCTGGCTCTCTGCAGCCACTACTTCCATGCTATGTTCTCTGGTGACTTCGCCGAGAGCATCGCGGCGCGGGTGGAGCTGAAGGAGGTGGACCCCAGCACACTGGAGATGCTGCTCAACTTTGCTTACACAGGGAAGGTCACCATCAACCAGGGCAACGTGGAGGGACTGATGCGGACCTCCAGCCAGCTCCACTTCCCCACTATCCAGAAGGTTTGCAGCCGCTACCTCCGGCAGCAGATGGATGCCACCAACTGCCTAGGTATCTGCGAGTTCGGCGAGAGCCATGGCTGTCCTGAGGTCTCCTCCAAGGCCTGGTCTTTCTTGCAGGAGAACTTTGAAGCTGTCTCTCGGCAGGAGGAGTTCCTCCAGCTCTCCAAGGAGAGGCTGGCCATCTACCTTTCCAATGACCAGCTGCAGGTACAGGAGGAGCAGAGCCTGGCTGAGGCTGTGCTGCGCTGGGTACGCCACGACCCAGGGACCCGAGCCCAGTTCCTGCCCGAGCTGCTGGAGCTAGCCCACCTTGTCTCGCTGCCTGACCAGTACCTGCAGAACCTGCTTTCCACTGAGCCCCTCGTACGTGACTCAGATGCCAGCAAGGCCCTTGTTGCCCGATCCCGTGCCACGGTGGGTACCCCTTGCCTAGCCCCCAAACCAGGAAGGAGGCTCAGCTCAGAGCCTGACGGTCCTGCCCTGGCCTCTCTGTCAGGGACAGAGCGATGCTGGTGCCTGGAAGAACTCCCCGACCCTACCGCAGAAGCTGGAGGAGGTGCTGGTGGTGGTTGGCGGCCGTGTGCTGGAGGAGAGTGAGGATGAGGACGGAGGACTGGAGATGCCAGCTGCCCCCAGGAACTTTGCCTTCTACAACCCCAAAACCAGTAAGTGCCCACAGCAGGGATGGGGCAAGCGCACATCTCTTGCATGTTAATTAGCATTCCATCTACCCCAGAGCCGCCTCTTGCCAAACACCCTGCTGGTGTCAGGAGGGGCACTGGGGTGGAGGGAAGAGTGTAACAGGCTTAAAAGCATCACTGCTGGCTGGAGGTGGTTATCACTTGGCTCTGGTGGGTTTAGTATGAGGAAGAAGAGGCTGAGGGGAGACCTCATCACTCTCTACAACTCCTTGAAAGGACACTGTAGAGAGGTTGGTGCTGGTCTCTTCTCACAGGTAATTAACAATAGAACGAGAGGGAACAGCTTCAAGCTCCAACAGGGTAGGTTTAGATTGAACATTAGGAAGGAATTTTTCACAGAAAGAGTGGTCGGGCATTGGAACAGGCTGCCCAGGGAGGTGGTTGGGTCACCATCCCTGGATGTGTTTAAGGGACGTTTAGATGCGGTACTGAGGGACATGGTGTAGGGGAGGACTTTGTAGAGTAGGGTAGATGGTTGGACTCGATGATCCCAAGGGTCTCTTCCAACCTGAATGATTCTATGATTCTATGATTCTATGATTCTATGATTCAGGGCGATGGATGGCTCTGCCTGACTTTCCTGATTACAACAAATGGGGCTTTTCCCTGGTGTCTCTGAACAACGACGTGTATGTCACAGGTAGGTGCCAGGGCTGCTGGTGCAGGGTGCGGGTCCCCAAGGGCCGGGGGTGGAGGACGGGAGACAAAGATGTGGGCATAGGGCACTGGTGTGGGGCCAGGTGCTGCCCTCCTCTGTGAGCAAAGCCCTCTCCTTGCTGCCCTCTTTGGTGGGTCGGGCCACTGGTGAGGGATGGCTGCTCTCCGAGGCGGTGGCCCACCTGACCTGTCCCTCCCCAGGCGGCTCCCGGGGGTCCCGGAACGACACATGGTCGACAACCCAGGCCTGGCGCTTCTGCCCCAAGGACGGCGCCTGGAAGCCCATCGCTTCCATGCTGAGAGCCCGGACAAATCACACCAGCGCTGTTCTCAATGGCGAGATCTACGTTATCGGGGGTAAGCTGCGAAGGCCGCACAGGCGCTGCTGGGGCCAGGGTACCTGAGTGCCCCAGAGCAGCAGGGTGGCTGCAGCATCCCCACTGCCCTGCAGGGACAACAGTAGACATGGTGGAGGTGGAGTGCTACGACCCCTACAACAAGAGCTGGTGCGCCATCAGCCCAGCCCTCAAGTACGTGAGCAATTTTGCGGCCGCCAGCTGCTTGGGCAAGCTCTACCTGGTGGGCTCCTGTGCTGTCAAGTACAACGCACTTACCCTGCAGTGCTACAATCCTGTCCAAGGTGAGAGCTGGCCCTGCCGCTGTGCCCCCCCCACCAATGCCTTCCTGGGGAGCAGGACTGAGGGGGACCCCTCGACAGGCAACATCCTGTGCTGCCAGGCAGGGTCTCACAGGATGTGACCAGGGGCAGCCAGGGTCTGGTGACAGCTGGAGCACGGGGCCAGGAGCACAGCCGCTGGCAGCACAGACCTGAGCCGCAGACCTGTTTAGAAAGGCCTGCAGTGACAGGACGAGGGGCAATGGCTTCAAGCTGGAGGGGAACAGATTTAGACTGGAGATGAGGAGAGGGTTCTTCACTGTGAGGGTGGTGGAGCACTGGGACAGGTTGCCCAGGGAGGTGGTTGAGGCCCCATCCCCGGAGATATTCAAGGAGAGGCTCGACGAGGCCCTGGGCAACCTGGTCTAGTTGGGGGTGTCCCTGCTGACTGCGGGGGGGTCGGACTAGATGGCCTTTGGAGGTCCCTTCCGGCCTGGACAACTCTATGACTCTATGACTCTATGACCTCCAGCACGGCCCGGCACTGCGCTGCGGTGGGATGGGATCCCGGGGCAGACAGGTTGGGGAGGCTGCATACATACCTCAGCGGGAAACTGAACCTCTACGACGATGCCACCTCCTTGGGCAGCCTCTGTAAAGCCTGTGGTAGCCTCCTCCATTCCACACCACCACTACGAACAATATCCCCTCCACACTGTTTTATGCAAGGGCCTTGTCTGGGATAGGGACCCATTACCACCCTGTGTCACTGCTCTGTCCCCTCCCTTTCAAACTTCCCCTTAAATAGCCACGGGCTTGGCAATGCTTTTTTTGGTCACTGGCAGCTGCATCAAGAGCCAAGGGTGGGACGTGCTGCTGATGGCTGCTCCTTGCAGATCTGTGGAGCGTGATCACGTCCCCCTTCATACCCAAGTACCTCTCGGCCCCGCGCTGTGCCACCCTGCATGGCCTCATCTACCTCATCGGGGACAACACCAAGAAGGTCCACGTGTACAACCCAGAGGCCAACATCTGGCAGAAGGTAGTGGGTTGTGGGGCCAGGCACAATCGCCCTCCTGGGGAGGTGGAGCAGCTGCTCTCTCCCTACCAGGACCCCACAATCATACACGCACACTCTCCTTACCTGCTCTCCCTTAGCACTATTAACCCCTGCGGGGCTGAATGCCCCAATGCTTCCTTTCCAGCTCCCCCATCACCTCCCCAACCAGAAGCACAGCTTTTGCCCTGAGTTACTGATTTTAAGCAGTGTTCACACTGCAGAAACCCCACTTATTCCAGCATCACCTTCCCATGGTGTTTGCAGGGCTGCTTCGTGTACAGCAAAATCTTGCCTGTCCACCCACTCCCCACCCCCTCCCAGGCTCCCCACAGCACCCCAAACCTCACTCCCATGCAACATGAGGATGCTGCTAAAAGCAAGACATGACCCCAGGGGCCCCCAAACCTCACAGAGATGATGGGGCATGGAGATGTGCTTGCTTGGTCAATGTCCTGGGGGTTGGGATGTGGTCCCTGCACATCTTACCCTGCCACTCACACAGGTACAGCTCCTGCACACACTCCATGAGAATGGTGGAATGGTGCCGCTGGGGGATCGGCTCTTTGTCACTGGCGGCCACTGGAAGGGTATGGATGGGGACTACCGGGTGGAGATGGAAGTGTATGACTGCACCAAGGACCTCTGGACACGGGAGGGCTCCCTGCCCTGCCTCTGGCTCTTCCACAGTTCCTCCTCTATCTTCATGGACACCTCCAAGTGGACAGAGGCTTTCCAGGGTGACCATGGGTGGTAGGATGGCCCAAAGCATCGCCTGCCACCCTGTGCAGCAGCTCTCCCCCTCTCGCCTCTCTCCCTGCTCCTGGCTGAGCTCTGCAGGGGGAAAAATGGAAACGCCTCTGCAAGGCTGAGTGGGGCATTGGGAGCATGTCTCATCCCTGTCCCCCCTTCCCCCCAACAAAGGGAAAAGCCTTTTCCTTATAAACACGCTTTGGCTAACATTCTCTTTTAGTTTGTTTGGTTTTTTTTTTAACAACTGCCTTTTTCCCACTCCAAAACCCCAAAGATTTTAGGGTGCTTTGAAGCCTCCCAAAGTGTGGCCCGTACCACCAGAGACTGGCCTTGTTGCCTGATGGTCGTGGTCCCTTTCCCTATCATGTTGACATCCAGCATGGGGAAACACAACGGGAGCTAGGAGTCTCTTTCTCAACACCGAAAGAAAGCTTTCTGGCACCTCACTGGCCCACACTGAAGTGTCAGACCTGCTCCAGCACCCTCTGTAGCAGAATGACGGGAGATAAACCAGCTTTTGGATGCTTTATTTCCTCGGGTGGCATGGTGGCCTGTGGCAGGATGTTTCATCCTGGTTTCTCTCCCTGGGAAGTGACCTGAGGATCCCGGTGAAGCAGCTAACACCTCAGTGGCTCCTGGTGCCAGGACAGAACCAGACTGTGCCTCCTGTCCCTCATCGCTGCTGGTGGCAGAGGATGCCATGGGATGGGGTGAATACAAGGCGACACTTCCCTGACAGTCGGTCCTAGTGTCAGGCTGGGATGTCGTAGCTCTGCCAGGATCTGTTCTAAGGTTTTTTTTATTCTTTGTGAAGCATTAAACGTACACTGAGCACCTCTGCTACGAGGACAGGCTGAGGGAGCTGGGGTTGTTCAGCCTGAAGAAGAGGAGGCTCCGGGGAGACCTAATAGCAGCCTTCCAGTACCTGAAGGGAGCCTACAGGAAGGCTGGGGAGAGCCTGTTTACAAAGGCCTGCAGTGACAGGACGAGGGGCAATGGCTTCAAGCTGGAGGGGAACAGATTTAGACTGGAGGACAACTCTATGACTCTATGATTGACTCTGTAAGGGGGGAAGCTGCCCGGGTTAGGGGCGGAGAGTGCCCCACTCTTGCTCCCCACGGGGTTTTACACAGGCGGGTCCCCGCGGCAGCAGCGCTGTCCACGCCGGGCGGGGGCGGGGGGGGGCCC
>NW_015094503.1:16299-36721 GCF_001431845.1 Calidris pugnax
CCCCCGCCGCTCTCCCCAGCCCCGAGGCGGGGCCGGGGCTCAGGTCGCCCTCCCGGTAGCGGCGGGATGTGGCTGCCGGAGCTGTGCCTAGCGCTCCTCTGCGCGGCCGCGGGGACCGGCTCCCCGGGGGCGGCCCGGGACCAGCCGCTGGGAGCAGCCGCCCCCCGGGCGGGCGGTGCGGACCCGCGGCAGACTTGGATGCTGCTGGCCGGGAGCCCGAGGCGGGGGAGCGGCGGCCCGGCCCGGGGCAGGACGGGCAGGGTCCGGGACGGGCCGGGGGCTGGTGCGGCGCAGGCTGCGGTGCGAGGCGGTGTGCCGGGCCCTGCCGCTGCTCCCCCCGCGGCCACCACCGCGCTGGAAGAGCTGCTGAGGGAGCTGCAGCTCCTGCTGAAAGGTACCCGTCGGGTCGGGCAGTGCTGCGGGAAGTGGAGAGACGAAGGGGGACCCCAGGGCAGGAGCCGGGGACAGCAGGCGTGAGGGACTGCGGGGCTGGGCAGGACAGCCGGGCACAGTCTCGTCTCTGGGCCTGGAAAAAACAAGGTTCCTTCCTAAATTCAGGCCTGGGTTGGGTTTTTGGGTCAGGCACGGTGAAGGAGCAGGCAAAGACATGCAGGAAAGCCTGGGAAGGGTGCGAGGAAGAGGAGGAACGTGGTGAAGATAACCCACAGGCCAGGTCCTATCGTCACGTGGAAGCAGCCTTCCACTGCCGGACACGTGAAAACATCTCCGTTCAGCAGCGAGCACGGCAGGAGCTGCAGCTTTACTACATCGTGAGTGCCCAGCCTGCCACCCCTTCTTGCCTGCAGCATCTGCCTGCCCATGGGGGCACCCGCCACGACACAGGGGCTCATTCTCTAACCCAAGCCTTTCCTCATCCCCAGCCGGAAAGGGAGAGGATGTTCCAACGCGGCTCTGGGCTGAACCTGACCAGTGGGCAGTACACAGCCCCCGTCACAGGGTACTACACCTTCACCACCACGCTGCATATTGGTGAGCCCCTGGCACCCCCCAGGGCCCTGCCGAGGAGGTCCGGGATGGCTCTCACCCTCCCATTTGTCCCAGTGCACAGAGAGCAGCGGAGGAAGGGGCAGCCGCGCAGGGGGAGTCGTCTGCGGGTGCTGATCTGCGTGCAGTCCTGCTGCCAGCACAACAGGTACAGCAGGGCCAAGTCGGGAGGGCAGAGGGACCCTGGGCCAGGGAGGGAGGAAGGAGTCCAGCGTCCCCAGGGGAAGGAAGGACACGCTCTCCCCAGCGCTCCCTCATTTGCAGCAATCTGGAGACCGTGTCCCGGTTGGAGAGCAGCGGTGACTTTTTCACCGTCTCTGTCACTGGAGTCCTTTACCTGCAGGTTAGTGGTGCCAGCTCTGCTGGGGACTGTGCTGGGCAGGAAAGGTGTCTTCTGTGGCCCCAGCTGGGGCTGGGCACCGAGTCTGTTTCTTAGCCCAGCACCAAGTGCAAAGGATGCTCAGGGCTGAGGTCTGCTGTGACACTGCAGCACCACCGTGGTTAGGCTGCCCTCCCAATCTCTACCTTTTTCCCAGAAGGAAGGGGGGTGAGCAGCCCCTGCAGTGCTTTGCTGCTGTGTGCAGGGGAGAGCTCTCTCTTTTGTTCTGCCAGGCTGTGCTGAGAGGAGGTGTCCTGGCCCTGTTAAGCCCTCTCTCCCTCCAGGCTGGACAGTACGCCTCTGTTTTCGTGGACAACACCGCAGACTCTCCCCTCACTGTTCAAAGCGGCTCTGATTTCAGCGCTGTTTTGTTGGGGGTGTGAGAAGGCAATGGACACCACGCAGGGAGCTGAACCTGGGCCAGGAGCAGCTGGACCCTTCCCTCTGCCACCCACTGTCACACCTCCCCTGCTGAGCACCAAGCCCAGGGAAGACCTTTTGCTGCTGCGGGAGCTGCAGGCTGGTCCAATACCGTTCGTGGTGCAGAAACATCTGAAGCTGGACGAAAGATCAGGGAGGAAAGGTTGATGATAATAATAATAATAATAATAAAGACACCTGGCAAGGCGCTACAGTTTACTTTTATCTGAAGGCTAGGGCTAGAAGTTTGTCTTCGAAAACGCTGCTGACAATGGTGGCAGCTGGCCACTTTCTTCTGTGGGGCTCAGCTCTCACCATGCCTGGCACCTGTGCATGGGATGAAGCCCCACACCTCCATTTTCTCCCTGAGCAGATTTCACTGCCCAGCTTCTCAGCAGCCCCAAATAGATTATTTGCATCGCTTTAGCTACCCTGCACTCTATTAGCAGTCAGTGTTTGCTGGTAGAAGCCAACGTCCTTCACGGTTAATCTTCAAAGCAGAGCAATATCCTAATAATGCCGCACATTTCGATTAAAGCAAATTCCTGGCACGTGGCTTTCCATGCCAGGCACTCCCTGCCTGTGGGCAACCCTTGCTTGGGCTCCAATGGCCACCTGAGCTGAGGATGGGCGCAGGGCTACATGCCTGAGCAAGGGCTGCCAGAGAGGTACTCAGCCAAGCTGGGTGTAGGGCAAGGCACCGCAGGTTTCATTTCTTAGTAGAACGTAGCACTAGGTAAGCTGTACCAGAAGCCCTGCAAGATAGCCCAAACAGCACCCAGCCCCACCTTCCCTGAGGGATCCGCGCACGTCAGCAGTGGGGAGGCTCCTCCTCATGCTAGACCTTGCTTATGAGGGCTTTCCTGGCCCTTGCCTAGCCTTTTCCTGAGGTAGCATCTCAAGGAGAAGAGAAGACTGAGGAGGGAATCTCATCAATGCCTACAAATACTTAAAGGGTGGGTGTCAGGAGGACAGGGCTGGTCTTTTTTTCAGTGGTGCCCAGTGACAGGACACAAACTTGAACTAGGAAGTCCCATCTGAACCTGAGGAGGAACTTCTTTGCTGTGAGGGTGGCAGAGCCCTGGCAGAGGCTGCCCAGGAAGGTGGTGGAGTCTCCTTCTCTGGAGACATTCAAACCCCCCCTGGACACGTTCCTGTGGGACCTGCTCTGGGTGGCCCTGCTCTGGCAGGGGGTTGGAGGAGATGATCTCCAGAGGTCCCTTCCAACCCCACAGCATTCTGTGAGCCTGGTGAAGTAGCTGTTGCTGCAGCCCTTTGTGGGCGGATCCAGGGAGAAGGCACCTCTGTCTGTGCAGTTTTCTGAAAGATGAGCTTTTCCCCCAGCTTAATGGGTGAGCAGCAGCATCCTGGCAGACACAAGGCCTCTGCAGCTTCTGCCAAGCTGAGAAGCTCAGCCCCAGCAGCATCACCCAGTTACCACGCGTGACCCAGAGCAAGGCAGTGTCTCTCAGCATTTCCACACGGACCAGCCTGGGGTGGTAGTCTCAGAGCTCCCTACAGCAGCAGGACACTGCTGAGCAATGAGGCAGGGAGCATTTATTTTCAGGAAACCTTTTGTAGACCCCACCCTACCAGGAAATACATGCAGTTTTTTTGACTTCCACTATACTGGGGGTTGAACCTGCCTTTCTAACTGGCTGGCTACTGACAAGCCTAGCGAAACCTGCTCCAGAGTGCTTACTTTTTTCCTCTTTGCCCTGAAAAATAGGCAATACAATCCATTTTATGGAAGTCATTAACTGTACCATAACACTGCGTATTATGTTGGAGTTGTGCTTTCAGTACTCTTTCTAAAGGGAAGGAAAGAAGAGTTGTAAGAGGAGGGAGGGGGAGAGGAGACAGTTAGAGAAGGACAAGCTGATACTTCTCTCACCAGCACTTGTGCTGGAATTAAGAGGGGCCTCCTGGAAGGGAGCACCAGAGAGACGGGTGCTTGGCTCAGCTCCTGCAGCACAGCACACAGCTCTCCCCAGTGCAAGAGCTGCAAAAAGCAGGGAGGCAAGAAGGGAGGGCAAGTTGCCCTTCTGAGATCTGCTGTCAGGGTTTCTTTTGCCGCACACTGAATAAACTCTGTGCTGCTCCAGTTTGGCTCTCCAAATTTGGCTTTCAAGAGCAGTGGCGGCATGTGCTGTTAATAAAAGGCAATTCCCTCTCAGCTCATCCTGCAGTGCAACCTGACATCAGAGTATGCAGGAACGGCTGGGAGCAGAACAAGCAGGCAGAGGTAAGCAGTACCCAAAATATGAGTGCCAGAGGCCTGCCTCCGTCCTCAGTGTTCTGCAGATGTGGAGAGTTAGCGTGAGCTGGGCTGAGTTAGCTAAAGTTCATAAGGCTTATGCTGACAATTAGGCTGACTTCTGCTGTAGCAGAAATAGATGAAAGTCAAGCCGTCTGCCCCAAACAAGAGGACAGGTTTTGCATGCTTGAGAAAAACAGACAGCCCTGTAGCTGGGGCCATCTCCCAAAGCTCCAGGAAGCACAGGGAGCAGAAGAGGGCCTGCAAAGCATCATAACCCTGCACGGGGCTACCCACAAAGTGGCAGGCACCACTGCACCACCCTGCCCAACCTCTCTGGGTCTGCACCGTTTCTCATGCAGAGTAAGGATGTTGTGCAAGAAACCACTGCACACTCTTACCCAGGGAAGGCTGTGCCATCTGGAATTTAAGTGCTTTGATAGCCCAGTCCATTTAGCTTCCACACTGTCATATGATCTTAAGCCATATTTTACTCTTGAAAATAGCACACCAACTCTCTGCAGCAACAGCTGGTAGAGGAATAGGGACAGGATGAGATACCAGACACTTAATAGCAACAAGTACCTAAACCCCGAGATGCCTGCTCCTCGGATAGCACACAGACAAGCACACAGCCTTGCCCTTATCTCAGCTGCCTGCCAGCTCCATTTGATGAAAACACTTTCCCTATAAACATCAAAAGCAAAATTCAGCCACTTTTGCCATATCAAATATTTTTTTCTCTCTACAACTCCCTGAAAGGAGGGTGTAGCCCTGTAGAGGAGGGGAGTGGTCTCTTCTCCCAAGTAACAAGCAACAGGACAAAAGGAAATGGCCTCAAGTTGCACCAGCAAGGGGGGTTTAGGATGGATATTAGGAAAAATTTATTCATGTTATGTTATTGATCATAGGAGGAGGCTGCCCAGGGCAGTGGTGGAATCCCCATCCCTGGAGGTATTTAAAAGACAGGTAGACAAGGTGCCAAGGGACATGGCTTAGTGGTGGTTTGGACAATGTTTGGTTAATGGTTGGCCTTGATGATCTGAAAGTTTCCTTCCAACATAGACGATTCTATGATTCTAAAAACTGGGATAAAACCCCCATGTTTTCTGCAAGCAGAGGGGAGGTACAAACACCGTTTGCAGAGCAGCAGTGTATCACTCACCTGCATGCAACCTCACAACCCAACTTCAGAACCAAGATTTTCTTCCCAGCACAGAGGATAGCTCACACCACATCCCAAGCCAGTGGCCTGAGGTAATGTACAGTACAGCCTGACCGGGAGCTCCCACTGAGTCCTAAGAGCTCAGGACTCTCCCAGGGCCTCATACAAAGCTCAGAAAAACGAACAGCAGAACTGCACCATTTGGAACAGCTACAACACCTGGCAGACTCCATGCCCAGAGATGCCTGATCTTGCTAGCACCTCTGCCATACCAATTTATTTGGTTTGCCAAGATGTTCACAGAATCACAGAATCTTAGTGGTTGGAAGGGACCTCTGAGATCATCGAGTCCAACCACAAAAAAAAAAAACCAAAAAAAACCCCCACAACACCAAAAACACACCACACCACACCAAACGCCCACCAAAAACACCGCACCCACCAACTAAACCCCACACTCAACACCTCCCCATAAACCAATAACCTTGGGCACTAGAGCATGCCCTGAAGAGCCATGTCTATACGTTTCTTAAATACCTCCAGGGATGGTGACTCCACCACCTCCCTGGGCAGGCTGTTCCAGTGCCTGACCACTCTCTCAGTAAAGTCATTCTTTCTAATATCTAATCTAAATCTCCCTTGCCGCAACTTCAGACCATTTCCTCTGGTCTTGTCGTTCGTCCTTTGGGAGAAGAGGCCAATACCTGCCTCTCTACAACCTCCTTTCAGGTAGTTGTAGAGGGCAATGAGGTCTCCCCTCAGCCCCTCAGCCTCCCCTGAGCCCCCCTCAGTTCACAGGGGCATTGACAGGACAAGAGATTTCTGCATAGGCCGGTCCACTGTGGCAGCCACTTAGAAAACACTGCTAGCCAAGCGAGCTAAAACTATTAGAAAAAAAACCAAAACTTTATTTACACTGAAGAGCATCCAGCAGGACCCTCCCTCCCCCAGCCACACATGCACACACACGCTGACTTCTCTCTTCCCTTCCATCCACCACAAGCCGGGGGTCCTGCTGCAGCTCCTCCTCTCTCAGTGCTCTATTCGGACCACCATGACCGTGACATTGTCCGCTGACCCTCGCTGCACTGCCTTGTTGGCCAGTCTGTTACATGCAGCTTCGTATCGAGCATCTGCTTCTAGCTTTCCTTCTCTCCTCTGGATGTTCTTATCCTGTTGGGACGAGGAAAGACGACGCTGATTGCTCCTAGCAAAGCACGCAGGTACAAGCACATGGTAATTTCCAAGTATGGGGAACAAAACAAGTAAGGATGACCAGAGGTATAAGGGAGCACACCCTGGCAGAATTACATTTCTGCAAGCCAGGTTTTTTGTGATTTGTACTGACAAACTCAACCCCAAAACTGTCTTCTCACCTCCAGGCAGGACACGATGAAGTTCACAGCTTCTTCTGGTGTAAAGACTTTAAAGAGGCCATCACAGGCTATCAGAATGAACCTGGAAATCAAGCAGAGCCAAGTTCCAAGGCTGAATTTTTGGCTCCCCAGCCACAGCAAAATCCCTCCAAGCTATTTTAAGAGTGCCCACACTCCAATCCAAAGGGAAGATGCCATAAAGCTCATCTGAAAATCCCCTGGAAGCACCAGAACTCTTCTGGTGCTCCAGAACCTACCACTTATGGAGCTGAGGCAATCGCAAGTACAGGCCAAAGAGCCAGGCAAACAAGGCAAGACCTAGATTGGGATATCCTGGCAGTCCTACTGACACTGCACCACTAGGAAACCCCATACACCACAGCCTGCTGGAAAGCTCCATTATTTCTCCAGGAACTGCTTCCTTCCTTTGAGTTCTTTTCATTCGCATGTGAATGTAGCTAATGCAAGGAAATACAGCAGTACAGCCAGCTCTTAATACCTTACATGCATCCCTTTAAATACTTTACATTTCCATGCTCCTGAGGTATGCAATAACTTAAACAGAAATATTCAAAAGACAAGTGAGCAGCTTAACCCAGCAAGAGGTATAACTCTGTTTGGAAAACTCTGCCACGAGGTATTGCTGCAGGCAGTTGAGGGGTTACAAAGCCCAAGGCAAGGAGAGCTGCCTCCTAGCTCCCCATCAGAGGATGGGAGAGAGAGCGTGCTGTTGCACTCCCTGCTTGCCCAGGGCATCGTATTAACCAGAAGCCCTAACCAGAGTCACTCAACAAGGAAAACGACAACCCTCCCACAGAGATGGCCAGCCTGCCAGAGCAGCACATGTCTCTGAAGACATCATTTCAAGGCCCGATGGCTCAGAATTATCTTTAGAAATATTTCAGTGGATCATTTGATATGGATCCCAGAAAAAGCAACAGTACTGAGTTACATTCTCACCTCAGAGAGCCTTCAGGGCCATACTAACATGAAAGCTTATAGCAATTTGTCATTGCCAATCATATGTTAGAAAAGTACCTTAAATCTTCAAATATCAGAGCTGAATGCAATGGTACTTGTGGGCACCACAGCTGCTAATAACAACTCTTGAGCAGCATAGGGATCTGAGATTTGAAGCCAACTGCTTGAACACTGGTGTGTGAATTTATTCAGAGTATGAAGGAAGCCTAAGGCTTGTGGATGTTATCACTGCTGTGAGGCCAGTTTCTCCAACTTCAGCTTTCCCAGTACCTTGGCATAGTAAGGCAGCAGCATTATTCCACTATACCAAGATGTCAGCAGTAAAAGCATCCTCTAATTCTGGATGATCAGCCTGAAGTGCCTTGGCCCTAACAGCAAAGCATACAGGATCATGCAGCTTATTGCTACTTCTGTTGAGCAAATCGAGGAGGCAGCCAACACCCTTGCACAGAGGCACACTTTACCTGTCATTGTGCATGAGTTGGCAGCGTTTGATATCTGGCACAGAGATAACACCACAGCGTTTGTACTGGCCATCTCCGATGGAGCGGGAAACCTCCAGCACTCCTAGGACTCTTCCATCCCTGCACAAGGGAAGAAAACATTGAGAGCCCTCACCACACAGGCATATCTCACTGCACTGCCCCATGGGGACGCTCTTATGGTGCATTCAGCTGCCTCATACAAATCTCAACCCACTTCCCCAGCCAAGTTCAAATCTTCCTTTCAACATCTCCTTCCTCTTCTGCATGTCTGTGTGAAGCTTTGGGAAACGAGAGGGGGAAAGAAGAAATGAATCCAGGAAAATTCAAGGCTGTTTTGCTGGATTGGTGATGTTGTATTA
Source organism: Calidris pugnax (assembly GCF_001431845.1). NCBI lineage: Eukaryota > Metazoa > Chordata > Aves > Charadriiformes > Scolopacidae > Calidris > Calidris pugnax. Next base: position 24,727 of record NW_015094503.1, read on the forward strand.
ATAATTTTTTTTTTTTTCCCAAAATGCATTTCAGGGTGGGGGAGAAACCATCTGTAAAGAAACAATTTTCTTATCTATTCACAGCGTGTGCAAGAAGATCCAAGTTTGGGTCTGCCAGCCTTGGAAATAGAATTTCCATTACAATCCTAACACGTTGGTTGTCTCATCTGTGCTGGGAAAGCTTTTTTTATTTTTTCTTTTTAATAGAGGGTATTACAGTTAAGCCAATTCTAATCTAATGGGAATAATTAATCTCTCAAAGCGTCGTATCAAGCTATCTTAAATTACTGTCTTTTGACAGAGGCTGTGAAGATGAAGATTGGGAACTCACTGGAACTTGATAATATGCTGGCAGTATGGGGGTTTTTTGTCCCTACTCTCTGTCAAACGGGAGTTGGACTAGATGATCTCTATGGTCCCTTCCAACTCTAAAAATTCAGTGAAATTCAGTGACATTCCTGCCTAACTCAAGTCCTGCTTAGCCTAGCAAGCCAGGGAAGTAAGAGTTACGTGCTAAACTGCACTCATCGAGGTTTGAATTCACAGATTATTTTTTGGCAAGGTATCTAGAAAACTGTATTTCATAGAAGCGCAAAGCGGCAGCAGGCAAGACCAGGTCTGAGCCAGCAGCCCGTCCTGTGCTCTGCTTATCAGGATACCAGTCCCTATAGACTGACTCAACTTGGGGCAGTTTCAAGGAGTGAGAAGCATGGCCCTTTCTCCTGATCACTTGGTCTTTACGACTACCACTGATCGCAGCAACCAGTTCTCGGAAACCCGAGTTACAATTCTCCTTAGGAAGCAGTTCTGTTTGCTAAACTTTTCTGCATTAACTGAGTGCTGGCCCAACAGAAGCAGCTTCCCACACTCTACCTTTTCAACAATCAAGTATCTTCTCCACCAGAAGGCTCTTTTGTGCACTGTGGAAAGTCCCACATAGTCCATCTCATAGTCCAACCAGTCCCACTTGAGATAAAAGGAAGAAGCGAGGCACATCATAGAGAAGAGGTCTGATCATAGGATCATACAATGGTCTGGGTTGGAAGGGACTTAAAGAGGATCTAGTTCCAATTCCCTGCCCTGGGAAGGGAAACCTCCCACCAGCCCAGGTTGCTCCAAGCCTCCTCCAACCTGGCCTTGAACCCCTCCAGGGATGGGGCAGCCCCAGCTTCTCTGGGCAACCTGGGCCAGGCTCTTACCACCCTCACAAGAAAGAATTTTTTCCTGAGATCTCATCAGAATCTCCCCTCTTTCAGTGTCAAACCATTTTTCCTCATCCTATCTCTCTGCTCCCTGAAAATGAGTCCCTCCCCATCTTCCTGTAGGCCTCCTGAAAGGCTTCTCCAGGCTGAACAACCCCAACTCTCTCAGTCTGTCTTCACAGGAGACGTGCTCCAACCCTCTGATCATCTTCATGGCTCTCCTTTGGAAAGGGAAGGTGGTACAAGCTTGCAAAGAAAAACGATGGCAATTGTTTACATCACATTTACAGCAACCACCAGCCACAATGTTAGTGCAGTGCAAATCAACTATTCTGTGCAGAGCTGCTGAACAGGAAAGAGGTGAAGATGAAGGAGTATCTGACTTTGGAGGCTAAAGCAGTGCTACCCATGGCATGAGGTCCTCCTGCTATTTTCAATTTCAGAGCAAGTGCTGCTGCCACATATCCCAATCAGAAACACTCCCAGTTTCCCAGTACTTAATTACTTTTCAACTACTTCTTGTACCTTCCTTACTTCAGATTTCTGCTCTACCCACAGATGTAAAGAGATAGTTTTCTGAATGTGGAGCAGGCCACTCAAACTTGAAAAAACAGACTTTGTCTTTTGAAAAACGTGCAAATAAAAAGCTCACCAGAGAAACTGAACTCATTTTACCCTGAAAGCCAGAGGAGCAGCAACACGTTCACGGTCTTTGTGACTTATCTCATGGGTCCACAATAGTGAACTACCAGCAGTGGGAGAGGCTCCCAGGCAGCCAGGGAGACACTCCCCCAGTTCTGCAAACAGATAACACAGTGGCCCATCTTTTTCCTGTGTGCAAAGATAGATCATTGCTAAGCATAAGAAGCAGCATGTGCTCTCCACAGATGAAGGGAGCAAGGCCCTCCAGACATGGCAGTATGACAGAACTGAGCCCACCCCTCCCCACCCTGGGGGGCATTCTGCCTCCAGAGGCACTAAGGTATTTCACCTGCACTGTGAGGCTGCCATTAAATCAAGAAACAGCCTTCAAAGAAAGGAGAGAACCTAGCCAGGAAAATCAGACACAGCTGCTGTGTTTAGCACCAGCTGCCCAAACAGCCATGCACACCTGCATGCACAGGATCATTAAGATAATCTTACTCTGGATCCAGAAACCTCCCTCCTACTGCAGACCACCTCAGTGCATCAGCTAAGCCCAATGGGAGCTTCTTGTGCCCTCTCAAACCAACCCCCCACTCTTATAGGGGGCAGAGGTAATGCTGCAAGCAAGGAATTGAGTTCTGCTCAATGCCAGTGTGCAGCAAGTGGTAACTTCTTAAACAATCAAGTCCAGCTCTGCAGGTCAAGCTTAGGCACGTCCGTGCTTGCATCGCACTGTCAGGCTCTCACGTGGGTTTGTGCCTTTGGAGCAGCACAGCAAGCTCCCATTCTAAGCCCCCATCAACCAGCTCAATCCTTATGACATCTCAGGCACCACTCTGCCTCCCAAGGCAGCAACAGATTCTCTCCAGGCCCTCGCTAGCATAAGCACTAGCCTCAGGTAACTCCAGAAACTCAGTGCTCAGGCCCAAAGTTGGGCCAGGGTTTAGATTTGCTCACTCACACCCTTTAGGCACTTACCTGACATTTCCCCCAGCTTTCTGTATCCGCATACGCTCCTCATATTGGGTGGGGTTGTGCTCCTTACTGAGGCTTAAGGCTGTGTGTTTCTGACTCTCTTCATTATAACGACACAGAATCGCCTGTGCTGACAAAAGACCCTCATGAGTAAACAACAAAACTACAGCAAGAACAACTTGTTGAGAGAGAGCTGAAAGTTGTACTGAATGGGGCTACATCCGGCTGGTGACAGGTCACCAGCAATGTCCCTCAGGGCTCAGTCCTAGGGAGAGTGCTATTTAATATTTTTGTCAGTGATCTGGGTGGAGGAGATGAATGCCCCATTAGCAGTTTTGCTCACGATACCAAACTGGGAGGTGCTGTGGACTGTCTTGAGGAACACGAGGCCTTGTAGAAGGATCTGGATCGATGGCATGAAATTTAACAAGTCCAAGTGCCGATTCTGCACCTGGGACAGAGTAACTCTGGGCACAAGTATACACGGGGAGAGGAGGGGCTGGAGAGCAGCCCTGCAGAGGGGAGCTGGGGTGCTGGCTGGCAGCAGGCTCTGCAGAAGCCAGCAGGGTGCCCTGGCAGCCAAGAGGGGCAAATTGCACTCCAGGGAGCATCAAGCACAGCACAACTGGCCGGTCCAGAGAGGGGATCGTCCCGCTGTGCTCAGCGTTGGTGCAGCCTCACCTTGAGCACTGTGTGCAGCTCTGGGCCCCACCGTTCCAGAAGGATGTGAAGGTACTTGAATGCATCCAGAGGAGGGCAACAAAGCTGGTGAAGGGCAGGAGGGCATGTCCTGTGAGGAGCAGCTGGGGACTTTGGGTTTGTCTAGCTTGGAGGAAAGGAGGCTGGGGGGCAACCTCATTGACCTCTACAGCTTCCTGAGGAGTGGACCTGGAGAGAGAGGTGCTGACCTCCTCTCCCTGGGATTCAGTGACAGGACACGTGGCAATGGTTCAAAGCTGTGCCAGTGGAGGTTCAGATGGACATTAGGAAGCATTTTTTCCCAAGAGGGTGGTCAGACACTGGAACACGTTTCCTAGAGAGGTGGTAAATGCCCCAAGCCTGTCAATGTTTAATATTAATTTGGCATTAATAATATGCTTTAACTTTTGGTCAGCCCCAAATTGGACTAAATGATCACTGTAGGTCCCTTCCAACTGAAATACTCTTTTCTATTCTAGATACTATGAGATATTTAGCACCACCCAGAGAAAGCTACCACACACTGTTGTTTTACGCTATGGGAGAGAACACAGAAGTACCCTGCACCCACGCAAAACAAGACACTTTGCAGGAACAGTTGGGGAGCTCATGGCAACTGGGACATCCCACACAACCACTTCACCCTTCAGGGCGAATAAATTTCTTAGAGGAATCAAGATGCCAGCAGTGGTCTTCTCCGTTCTGCTTACCCGGCTGTCCCCAAGGTTGGCTATGTAGAGAACATTGTCAACAGCTAGGACACAAGTAGCTGTGGAGCCATCCTTCCAGGCTGGCTTCCTGAAGGGAATAAAAATGAGATTACCAAGGGGGAAAACAATGTTTAAGAAGTTAGTCACAGAGCGCTCCTGGGGACAGAAGGAAATATCATGTGCTGTCACACAGCAGTCAGCTAGCACAAGGCCTCCAGCAGCTGCCTGTAAGCAGCTAGGGAAACTGCTGGTGGGAGATAGCAAGCTGAACAAGGACAGAGGAGATGCACAGCAAACGCATGGCCAATGTTCAAATGCTGCCACCCATGTCAACCCTTCCTCACACTCAGTTCCCAGGAAAGCTGGAACTGGCTTAGCCCAAATGACTGCCCAGAAGCTTTAGCATCATGAACAAACAAGCACCCTAAGCTCCTCCTCAGAAGGCTCCTTCTTTGCAGCAAAAGGAAGGCACAGCCAGGACCTACCTGCCTTTTTGCTTTCATTTCTCTTCCTTTTTTCACAGGACCCCTGCCTGCCTGCCTCAGTCCTCACCCCACACCTCAGCAGCCACACCACTCATTCAGTCACTCTCCTGATATTTCACTTGCTGTAGTTAAGCTTGTATCTCAGGAGCTCTAGGTAAAATGAGAAGCCTTTCTTAGATTACAGCTGCCAGACTAGTCCTCTCTGCAATGAAGCCCAGCTATGATGCCACTCTACTGAAATTAGCTTTGGAAGACACATTTCTAGACATATTTCATCTAGTTTTTCCTAACTTTAAAGGTGCAGCTGAATGAAGCTCATTCATTTTGTCATCAATACAACTATTGCTAGAGATCCTTTGTAACACCTTTGTCATAAGTCATATTTCCTGACCAAAAAGAGACTAGTTTGGGAATCATACTGTTGTGACAGACTCAAGGAAGCTTTTTCCTTTTGCCAGGTCAAACTTGTTAATCTCTTTAGGCTTAAGAGAGTGAGCTAGTCTGCAATTTACTTAAAATTGAAAGTTTGCAGGGAATCTCAGAATCAGATGCATCAACAGTCCCTGCATCTGGGTAAGAGGTGTCATCATGAAAGCAGAAAAAAAGACCAACCCCAAACATATGAAGGACTGGTAACAAACTGACTGTACTTTCATTGCAAACTGCATCTTCCCTAGTCCAACACAGTTGGTGTGTCAGTTCAGCAGAGACTGAGAGAAGATAAGGATACTTGCACGCAAAACCCAGTTGAGAGGCAGGCTGGCTTTTATCCCACAAAAAGTAGTTGCTGGGCTTTTCACCTTTGTTTTAAAAGAAGCTGTTGGAAACAAGCTTAAGGTGAGACACATTCTTCATAAATGCCTCCGTTTTCAAAAGAGGTGAAGAAAGCAAGACGTAAACTTATATTGGGAGAGTTAAGTCTTTCAGCACTGGGCATTAAAAATGATCTTGGCAAGCACATACTAACAAGAACACAGCTCTAAAGAAAGCTACACACAGTAGCCTGCAAAGTACTGCTCTACAGATACCCTCCTGCCACACTTTGATGCTGTCAATACAGAGATAACATCTCAGGCAGTATAAGTCAGGGATAAGTCACTTCAGCAACATGGTCAGTCTTTAAAAAGAAAACAAACAAGGTGCACTGGTAAGGACAGAGGTGTGTTCTTGGTCTTTTACTCTGAACTTGTTTTTTAGTTTAAGGTATCCTACAGGCTGGTCACCACAGAGTAAGACCAGAACATGCTGTGATCTAGCTCTAGCAGGCACTCAGGTGGTAGAGTTACAGCCTGGCACAGCTGAGCTCTATGGGGTTTCACCAAAGCACAAACACAACTCAAGGTTTCCTCTGCCCTGCTCGGAACTAAGGCATGTGAGATGCAAGCTAAGGAATACAAATACATGGGAAGCATTTACACTTACTGGCTGGATGCCTGCTTTAGAAACTCTTCATCTGTGTGTTTGAAGGTGTCCAAAAGGCATCTCTTCACAGTTTTCTCCACGCTGACTACCTCACCTGTCATACAGGGAAAACAGCAACTAAGCTCCAACTAAAACATATCATCCCTCCCTTCACTCATCCAGTATTCTATCAGGCAGTGAACCTCTCAGATCCAGTGCAGAGCAGCTAGGGCACATCCTGGCCTCATGCTACTAAAAATCTGCACGGTAGCATGTATGGAGAATTTATGACAGTACCCCTCTCCCCCACAGGTGTATTTTCCTCTTAAAGTGGCGCTGCCAAAGCTGGCAACAGCACACCTCACATTTCCTTAGTGGTTCACAACTGGCTACTTGTACCCTTGTGCCAAAAAGGCTTCCAGGCCTCTTCCCCGGGAGACAGCAGAGTCTCACAAGCCCACTGGGAATAAGGGATAGGAACTGCAGAAGTGCCCAAACAAATCAGTTTCTCTATTGACTGCCATAGTGTCAAGGCAGAAAAGGCGATGGTTGTCCTATAGCCCTTATTCCACTCCTCTCACCTTTAGGAAATTTCTTAATCAGGTTTTGGTGCAGATTCTGTGCTGCAAATTTTGAGGCTCGGACTCCCCCATGGCCATCAAAAACAGCGAAGTATGAGACACGTGTGCTGTGAGGGAACAAAGAGTAGCAGAAAGGGTCTGAGAAAGGCCGCTGGCCAGAGGGTGGGATCAAGTACATTCATCCCCACAGCACCCTGCCCTGGCCTGGCCAGACTTGAATAAACATTGCATTCCAAGGCACAAACAAAGGTAGCAAGTCTCTTAAGCTCACACACACAACTTACATGTGCAAGCGCTGAGCTGAGAACTTTATTGGAATTTTCCAGTCCTCAAGAAAACGAAGGGCAGAAGAGAGTTTATAGATCAAAACTTGCCATAAAAGCAGCTAAACATTTCACCTCAAGGGCACTGCAACACCCCAGCACTACACAGACATTAGTCTAACCATTCCTGTAGTTCTTTTCATGCCTAAACTTGTTAAAACCATGCCACAAACAAGAAACTCAAATCCCTCAGCACACAAAACTCTTGGGACAGTATTACTTCACAAGCTAAATCCAGTATCAGGATGATGCTTGAGAGCATTTGTTCAAATACACACACTCTCCCTACACACTTATACGTCTTAATTTGCTAATACATTTAAGCTTTTCAAATGAGAGTTCTGACATCTATTTTCTCTTCTTCAAGCATTATCCATTTCCACGGTTAGGGTTTTACACACTGGTAACGGTTGACAGCCAGCTGAGTATGAGCCAGCAGTGTGGCCAAGGCCAACCCTAGCCTGTTGTAGAACAGTGTGGCCAGCAGGACTTGGGCAGTGATCATTCCCTTGTACTTGGCACTGGTGAGGTCCCACCTCGAGTGCTGTGCCCAGTTTTGGGTCCCTTACCACAAAAAAAAAGACATTGAGGAGCTGGAGCATGTCCAGAAAACAGCAAGATAGTTGGTGAGGGGTCTGGAGCAATAGGACAAGAGGAAACAGCCTCGAGTTGTGCCAGGGGAGGTTTAGATTGGATATTAGGAAGAATATCTTCACTGAAAGGTTATCAATCATTGGAACAGGCTGCCCAGGGATGTGGTGGAGTCACCATCCCTGGAGGTATTCAAAATCTGTGTAGATGTAGTGCTGAGGGACATAGTTTAGTGGTAACTTGGCAGTGCTAAGGTTAATAGTTGGACTTGATGATCTCTTCCAACCAAAACAATTCTATGATTCTAAAAATCCCCAAGGCAAGGCCTGATTACTTATAATTAAACTGAGGGTCTTGAAACATCCATGCTTACATTTGGGTAACAGAGGCTCAATATCCAGTTATTAGGCTCTCACAATCCTTGTATAGTCAGTGACTGAATCCACTGAGCATCACTCTAAGAGAGACATTTGTATATAAATTAGTCCTGTGATTTGCCCAGGAACACAGCCAGTGATACAACTCAAGGTCTTCCAATAACCAAGCCCAAACCACACACCACGATGCAGGTGCTGTTAAGAGCATCAGCTGCTCAAAACAAAAAGGATCATATCACGGGATTAACTGAAGCAAGCTGGAGCTCCTTCACCCCCACGATGGGTGCTATCCACAGCTTTATTCTGGCAGTTGGGGCCCACTTACATTTGGGAGGGCAGAGGCTGGCATTCCTCGGTGATATCGTTTAAGATGACATGTGCATCCTGCATGTCTTCTCTTTCACCTTTCCTCTCTGCCACATAACCCTTCAATCCAAGAATGCCCACTGACCCTAAAGCGGAAAAAAGCAGACACACTCATATAAATCAAACTCCTTTGTCTCCTCTGGCTAAAAACCAGTTAACCAGCAACCACTTTTCAGCTTTCAGAACCCTATCCTGGCACTACAGTGAAGTACGACCCCTGTCCTGCAACAACACATCTGTCACTTTCCACTGAACCGGATATATTTATTTTGTAATGTGGATTGTTACAATAAGTGCCCCCAAGGCCAGCTATAAAAGCTGCTTGTCCCCATTTTGGCAGGCAGCCGTAGCCAAGCAGGACTGCTGGGCACAGGACAGGGCTCTTACCAAAAAGGGGTTGGGGGGCAGGGGAAGTGGGCAGCACTGGACCTGCAGATTAAACAAAGCATTGTTTTAAAGAAAGCGCTAAGGACAAGAAATCGGGGTCTACTGGTTTCCAGAACACGTCCTTTCCTTTGTACCCCTCAACACATCTTACTCCCAAAGCTGCACATAACACACGGGCACCAGCCTTGAAGTCAAATGTCCTATATGTAACAGCAAGTCTCTCTCTTTCTTAGCAGCCATCCAGCAGACATTTTGTTGATGTAGCAAAAGAAACTGATGCGGCGGCTTTAGCCTTCCAGGGGTTTCACAACCAATCCCTCTCTTGGCAGCACAGGAACTTATCCTGCAAATGCTGAGGTGCTTGCTGCTCAGCTTCTAGCACTTCAGCAGGGCTGGTAAGAAGGTCTGGGAAAGGGAGGCAGAGAGTGCCAGGGAGCTCAAGGGACTTCCACAGATCGCTGCAGCAGCTTGCTCCCTACCAAACGCTGAAAACGCAAGCGGACTGAAGAACCAAAGCTTAGCTTTGATCTCGACTTACTCAGCCCAACATCAAAAGTACAAATCGAGTACATTTGTTTTCAAACTGTCTGAAAACCTTTACAAACTTTCTTTTCCACAAGTTCTTCCCTGCCATTCTTTTCTTCCTCCTCCACGGACTTTCTCTTCTCCCCTTTCCCATGGCTCCCTGCCAATGAGATCTGCTCAGTAGCACTGGAAGCTGAAAGAAAGCAAAAAAATGCAGGTGACTGAAGTCTTCTAGCTCTGTTTTACTTGCATAAATTCAGCAGGAAGTCCTTTTTTACCAAAGCATTCTGAGGAGCACAGGCTTGCACAGTCACACAGTACTAACTGACCAGAGTTATTACTGAACAAAACATAGTCACTGACCACAAACACGCACGCACAACTTCACTCGGCATATACAGCCCGCTGCACACCCTGCTGTCTGAGCCAGCAGTCGCCGATTTGATCACTTTATGTTACATGACCCTACCTCAGTTGTGTTTGGCTGGCAGGCTGTTGATTCTCCCCACCAACCCACAGTTCGTTTCTTAGTTACCAGCCTTTTTTACAGTTAACTGCTCAGGAAGTTAATGTTTCAGGTTGGAACACTACCAGTTGTTATTATTGTTACTATTATTTTTGTCTACAAATTGTGCCCCAAATGATACAAAGAAGTATATTTTATTACCCTGAATGTGCACATTTGCTAGAGGTTTCAGAAGACAGAGTACAAATTAAAGCTAGCAAGCAAAATGATTCCCATGACGTCAGAACCCGAGCATTTTCCTTCTGGAGATTTATTCTCATATGGTACAGCGAATCTCACCCCCTCCCAGGTACTAGTAAACACCAGGGTGCATGCAGAGAGCCTTGCCTGCACAGCGGTCTGGTTTTGAAGACATTTACAGCTAAGAACAAGAAGGCAGTCTGTGCCCACAGCCGAAAAGCAACAGATGCCAAGGCAGTGGCAGCACCGGACCAGCGCTACCCTCACTCTTAGTGAGCACACTAAGCAAAGCGGGCTTTTCACTCCCAAAGCAGGGAGCTTTCAGGCCCAGTGGGCTTCCCCAAAAGACATCTGACAAATGTACTTATGGGAACAGACTGAAGTTTACTTTTAAGGAGTTGGAATCCCCATTTAAACAACTGGGGCACAAACAGATCACCACCACCTGTGTCAGGTGACCCAGACACCAGCCGAACTTGCCGTGCATCCGACAGAACACACTACATCAACAGGGCTTCTCGAGAAGGGCAGGGCAGCCTAGGCTTGGTGAGCTGACACAGCTTCTTACCTGTGTCACCCCTGATGGTTGGTGGAAGATCATCAAAGAGTAAAGAGCCTCCTTTTCCTGGAGAACAAGAAAGAGACAAGTAAATACCTTTGTCTCTTTGTGGGAATAATGCTCTGTGTACAGCTTTCCTGAGGTGTGGGAATTATAAAATGCCAATTTACCAAAGCAAGACGTATTTCAACTTCTGTTACTAGATGGTGGGGGCAAACTGAGGCCCCTTACATTTGTTTCAGGTAATATTTATGTGAGACATATCATGGAATACACGTGGAACATATGTAACATTTTGGTTATCAAAAAAAAAAAAGACACAAGAAGAAGAAAGCAGATGCTCTGCACAGTAGTGCTAAAAACCCAACTGTCTTTATCCTGTCTAACAAAGAAAAGGGTTTACACAAGTTTAATCTAAGAGCTGCTGATGCAGAAACCACGGGAAGCCAAACTAAAGGCAGGAAGGGAGCACCCATACCTGAGTCAGCACTACTGGCTGGTGGGAGATCATCAAAGAGCAGAGGTCCTCTCTGGGCTTCCTTCCCTGTAAGACACCAAGGGAGAGTAAGCATCTGCTGGAGTCACTGAGGGGATCTGGAATGATTGCCCTCAGTTTAGCACAAGTGGGGTAAGAGAGGACAACCTTGGTGACCTTTCTTCCATCTCTAATTTAGGTACCTCCTACATAACCAAACAAACCACGTGCCTGGTGATGATGTGAACATCTGGAAAACAGCTTCCCCCCACTACCCAGGAATCCACTCAACTTGTGTTAACACCTCTCAGCAGCCCGATCAAGATGTTATAGGATGTGAGGGGCCCAGAAAGCACCAAATTGTTTCAGGTAACACCATTACAGCTCTCCATAGACCCATAATGTGGAGCAGCACAGAGAAGGGGAAAAGCTCCAGCACAGCCTAACCCACCTAGATAACACTCTGCACACGAACGAGTCTCAGAGAAAAAGAAAACTGCCTCCAAAACCTCAAACCCTGTAATTTCTCCAACGGTTTTTAAGCCACCTCCTACTGCAGCCGCCCCCTCGTACCCCCGACCACCTCGGGGCGCTCCCGATAGCACCACCTTCCCCCCCCCCCGCCCCGGAGAGGCTCGCTGTCCACGGTCGGATTAAAGCAGCAGGCCCGGCGGGGCCCAGCGGCGCTCGCCCCCGGCCCCGCGGCCTGTCAGGGCCTGTTGAGGTGAGGCCCCGTCCCAGGGCCGCGCGGAGGCAGGGCAGGCGGGCGGTCGGGCACCCGCTCAGGGGTTGCGGCCCCCTCACCCGCCGCCGAGGAGCCGGGCTCCGGAAGGTCCCCGAACAGATCCATCCCGCCGGCAGCGCCGCCGCTGAGGCAGCTCCCACCTGCCCAGGCACCGCTCCGCTCCGCTCCGCTCCGCTCCGCCCCGCCCCGCCCCGCCCTGCGCTGCCAATCCGCCCGCCGGGCCAATCGGCGGCCGCGAAGGGG
>NW_015094503.1:36826-78223 GCF_001431845.1 Calidris pugnax
CCGGCCGCCCCAGGAAACAGAGCTCGGTGGCGCAGGGGGTGTTTGCGTTAAATGCCACATTTATTTCAGAACCGAACAAGCCTCAGGTGCACGCGGACGGCTGGGACCCGAGGCGCCAACCCCCGGGCACAGGGCAGGGAGGGCCCGGGGGTGCCGCCATCACCGGCAGGGACCAGAGGGCGTGAAAGGTGGCCTCCCTTCTTTGCAGGCCCCCACCCTCCGTGCCGCCATCCCCCTGAGACGTTTCGCTCCCGACGGGGCTCACAGTCACGCCTAAACCTTGTGTTTGCAACCCTTGTCCCAGGGGGCTGTGGCGGGGGAGGGGGCGGGTGGACAGGGACCCGGCTGGGGGATTGTGTGGTGCTGGCAAGAGCAGAGCTGGTAAGACAGCAAGCGTTTGCCTACGAGCGGGGGATGTCCCATTGCAAGCCTCCAGTGAGCAGCCATGTCTCCCTTGGCCCTGAGGATAGCGGCCGCCAGCCGAGCTGGCTGCTCTGCAGGTTTGCTGGCCTCAGGCATGCTTCAGCTCTGGCTGGAGGATGCCCATCCCACAGCCACCCCTCGCCTGTGGCACAGGCAGCGTTGCCTGGCCTTGGCCGGTGAGCCTGTGTCTGGTCCCTGGCAGACACGGGTCCTGTCTCTGCCAGAAGCTGCCTCTGCCCTGGAAGAGCCTCCCCTCTTCTTCCCTAGGGCACCCACCGTTTCCACCTCTAGCCCCTTACGTTGACATTTAGGATGGTAGCACATAGTCCTCGCACAAGAGCCGGGATGTTGCAGCCTGGGGCCCTGCTTCACCCCGGCCACAGCTCTGCCCCTCCACGCCCCAAGATGGGCACCTCTCCCTCCATGAAGGGCACAAGTCAGCCTCCAGGTCTCTAAAACAGATCAGAGGGGGAACAAAACCCCAGCTTGATGGTGAACTTGTCCTGGGCAGGCAAGCTGCCGTCTCCCTAGGGAGCAGGGCTGGGAAGAGCAGCTCTGCTGTGGCTTTGGCTGGAGCAACAGGGTGAGACACCCAAGGAGCTGCAGCAAGGCTGGGAAGAAACGGGCAGTGGCTCAGGAAGGATCCTCAAACTATTTCCCTAAGCTAAAACTCAAGCTGAAAAGTGCCTAACATGCAGCGAGGGGGGGGGTCCCTGCAAGCCTCTGCCCACCTGCCATGTCCCTAACCTGTCCGTGTCCCCCACGACACCAGCATAATGAGAAGACAGCACCATCTCTGACACACACACACACACACACACACATCACAGACAGCGTGGGGAGGTGCAGCAGAGCCAAGGCGCAGCCGTGCTGTGCGAGGGAAGGTTCAGCCACGAAGGCATGACAGCAAAGCTGGGAGGGTGCCTGGGAGGTCCGTGGAAGAAGATGCTCACCTTCCCACCCGGAGCTGTGCCAGATGCTGCCAGCCGCTCGGGAAGCCCCAAATGAAAGCACCCCCCCATGGGTGAGAGATGGGAGAAGGAGGAGAGGGAGAGCTGCTGCTGGGGGAGGTGAGAAGTGGTGATGGCTGGAGGAGGAGGTCTTTTCAGCGAAGCCACTTCCACCCTGGGAAGCCTCCTGGATCAATGCGCTGATGGAGGCAGGGTGGGAAGGAGGTGGGCGCTTGCTTCTGCAGCAGGGGAAGAGGAGTGAGAAAATGCCAGCTACAACAGTAAAAAGAAGCCCCATCCCCTCCCCGACGCTCTCCTCTGCTCCTCAGACCTGCTTCAAGCCTGTCATGCTTCCAGGAGAAGAAGGGATGGGACAGCCCTTTTAGGGAAAGGGAGACAAGGATCCTGTGGATTGGGACGGTCATTCCTAGCCCTGACTCCTGGGGAATTTTCCCATCTGGCTTTGTAAGCAACTGGTGAACCTCCACACTCCCCATCATCTGCCCCCGGGGCTCCCAAGCTGGGATAGTGGAGGGCATCCGCATGCTTTTGGTTGGGAAGGACAGCCTCACACCAGGTGGCAGGCTGAGCTGTCCCCAAAGCCCTCCTTTTCCCTTCAGCAGAACCAAGCTCTGAAGCAATGGTGATTTATCCACATGGATGTGGGTGCTGTGGGGCATGCGGAGATGGTGGACTCCCCACCTCCAGAGGTAGATGGGGCAGGTATGAATTGCCTCCTTTGGGAAGACACGGTGGACCGTCCAGTCACCACTGAGGAGAAGTAGCTTAAGCTGCAGGGGGGACAAAGCATAGGGTTGGGGAAGGGCCAAGAACGAGGGCGAGAGTGCCACCGCCACCAGGCACATGCCAGGGATGTCCCAGGGAAGGCATCTCTGGGACCCTAGCCCACCACGAAGGCTCTCCCCTGACTGGGGGAGGCGTTGTCTAGGGACCAGGACCCAACTTATGGGGTTTTTTTAACATAAATAGAAATAAATACTTTATAAATATCATCTTAAACTACTGACACCTGATCTTACTCTGCCATCTCTTGCAGAAACATCAAGAAACTAGGAAATTCCCATACCTAAACTACCACTTTCCCTTCGTGTGGAGGCAATTCCTCCTGCTGTCCCACCTCCGAGCTTTAGCGCACTCCCACCTCTGTAGATCAAAGATCAGCTTTTGGCCAAAAACACCCTCCTTCGCCCCCTCCCCTCCAACAGAGACCTTTCTGGAGCATTACAGATGGTGTGACATGAAGGTCACCCATGGGGGGATGGGCAGAAGATGGCATGCGCGCAAGAAATCCTGCGCAGACGGGTCGAGGCTTTTGCAGCTACGAACAGAAGTGAGTTTCCCCCTTGAAGGTGTGAATCAAGACAGATTCTTCCATGGAGCAGACAGCTGGGGCAGCAGATGGTGTGAGAGATCAGACGTTAACATGGGGAGTCTTGAGACAGAATCAGCAATCTTGATCCTGCTGGCAGATGGATGAGGTGGAAGGTGGTTCTCAGGTTAGATTCTTGTCTGGGCTGTTCTCCTTCTGGACAGCTTGGATCTGATTTGGAAAACAAGAGACAAAAATGTGTCAGAGATATAGTCAAGGAGAGGTGTGGTCCCCTAGGTTTGGTGTCCTGGTGCTTGAATCCAGCCAGAGCTGGAGGGACAAGGGACTAATGTCTCTTCAGCCACAGCACATAAATTTCTGTGCATTTACTCCTATTCCCCTAGTCCTGACACTCGAGATGGTCAAAGAACTTCACAAGATGTGAAACCAACTGTACGAGATGCTTTGAGAACTGCATGAGATGCTCTCAAGAACAGCGAAGGGCCAGTATCCCTGCTGCCAGACATGGATGTTGCTTTGAACTCAACACAACATCGCCTCTGTACCAGCCAGAATTTGGACTGAAGCATTTAAGTGGGGAAGAGCTGAAATAAAGATTAATACAGTCCAAGTTTTGCTGGCTGAGAGCCCATCCAGGCACAGCTCTCTGCAGCAGGTGCTCCCGAGGCCTGGGAGAAGCGGGGAGAGCACTGGGACCAGGGCAGAGAGCACGCTTGGCTGCCCGTGAACACCCCCCCCACCAACAGCTTCCCTGCACCCTGCTTCCACCAGCTGCCCCCGGTACCTTATGGACCCAGCCAGAAGGGGGTTGAAGGCGTAGAGCCAGTCGTGCATGTCCTTGTCACTGCTTGCCTGCAGCAGGATGCCTCGGTGCTCCGTGCACACCGCAAACGTGTTCGGGGTCTGCTGAGGGAGAGCCAGGGCTGAGTCCCTCACCCAAAGGGTTGCACGGAACAGGTCTGGCTGTAGGTGCCCTACCTTGAGCATGGCCTGCTGGTCCTCACTGTATTCCACCTGGGCCTTAGAGAGGTTGAGTATGGCCCTCTCGACCGCATCCTTGTCCGAGTTGTAGATGTAGACATATGGGCGCCGGACCACCACAAAGCGCTTCACCCACCCATTGGTGTGGGGCTCCAGGAAGTGCAAATAGCCCTTTTTGGAGATGATGGGGCTGCAGAAGGGACCGAGGTCAGGGTGGGACAGACTGCAAGGAATTGGCAAGGGAAGGGTGCATCCCCCCAGCCCCAAGGTGCTCCCCTTGCTGGCTGCCTCAGCCACTCCTACCTGACCCGGATCTCCTGGATGTCAGGCACCAGCAAACGCTGGGGCTCCTTCTCCTCCTCAGGCCGGCGGGCCGGGGACTTCTTCTGCTCTCCTTCTACTGCAGGCTCCAGGTCAGGGCTCTCTGCCCTGGAGGAGACCTGGGGGGATCTGGAGAGAGAGGAGGGACTGGGGTGTAGGAAGAGTGACAGCTGGGGAACACCCATTGACCAGGACCACATCCTGGTGGTACAGCTGCCCCGTTTGGTGGATGCTGGGGCATCACCTGAAACTCCTGGCCACTTCTTACCTGACCTCCATGGCATTGTAGCGTCCTTCCACCAGCGATGGGCAGGTCGAGGAAGGGGTGAGAGTGGTCACCCCAAGAGCTGGCATGGAGGGGTCCCTCATCAGGGTCACAGACATTTCGGACAGCTGTGGAGGAGCAAAGGTGTGGACTTGAGTTTCCACCTGAAGCTGCGCACAGGCAAAGGACCAGGTGCCTGCTCATATGGGGAGAGGCAAGACCTCTGGCTGGTGGAGTCCTCTCCTGGCACAGTCCCCAGAGCCACCAGCTCTGGGAACACCAGAGGGAGCAGGAACTACTCGCACCATGGATCCGATTTAACCCCTGTCCAGCCAGTTTCCCCCTGGCAACACGTCCCTCCCAGCCTGGCAGAGCCCAGAGCAGCAGCGGTACCTTGCTCTCGCTGGCACTAATGCAGACGTGGCTGTGGCTGTACTCCCTGTTGAAGGTGTGCGTCAGCAGGCGCAAGCACTGTGGAGAGAGAAGGAGGACAGTGGGGCAGGAGGCACCTTCCTCTACCCTCTTCCTCCCACTTTCTCCTGCCGCAAGCCCCTGCCACCCTGTGGGAGCCCCTTCCCAGCTTCATCCCTGTGAGCTGGAGGATGGTACCTTCACGGCTAGCTCCTTCTGCCGCTCACTGGGGGTCTCGGGGAGAGAGCTGCGGCCCTCGGGGGGCCCATCGACAGAGAGTGGGGAGGAGACGCAGGATGTGCTTCGGGACTCAGAGTCCTCACTGGAGCAGGGGGACAGGGTCTCCAGGGCCAGGCGCTGTGTGGTCTCCAGCTTCTCACGCAGGAGCAGGTAGTGCCTTGTCTTCTCCACCTGGGCACAAGCAGACAGGCTCAAAGTGGGCCCTTCCCCCTGCTGGCATCCTTTTGGGGAATGGCTTACCAGGTCCCATTAACCCCACCCACTCATTAGCTTTGGGTCTGCTGGGACCCGGCTAGCAGCTACGCAACAGGAAAGCACCAGTGGCACGGCCCCACTCCTGCCTCCTCCTGAAACTGGGAGGGCTGAGACACCTGCGGCGGGGAATCCACCGGCACTGCCAGGGCGAGGGGCTGAGCTGCCAGTTGCACTGTCTTGGCCTGTTTCTAGCCCAGACTCTTACTTCTTGCAAGAGGCTGAGTTTCTCCAGCTCCCACTGATGGTCGAGGATGAGGCTGTCGCTGCGGGGCCGCCACCCAGCCAGGTTCTCCTCTCCCCGCACATAGGCTACGGAGGTGTCCAGGACACGCCGGCGCCGTCTCTGCATGCCTGCAGGGACAGACACACAGCTAGGGGGACAGACGCACGACCCCGACCCTGACCGCCCTGCCATGTCTCCTGGTCTCGTGGTGAACCAGCCAAGCAGAGTCACGGCACCCACCTGGGCTGCCAGTGTCAGCCACGCGGCAGAGGCTGAGCTCGTAGACTCCTGTCACACGGTTGCTGTGAGCAAAGGGAGACAAGGCATTACCAGCTTTGCCCCATCTCCATGCCCCAGTTATTTTGTCCAGGCTGCTGGGATGCCCCAGGAGGGCTCCAGTCCCTGGGACTCTCCTCCCCTAGAAAGGCAGGAGGATCCTGGTACCTCTCAGAAGCTCGCAGGCTGCCACTGCCAAAAAGGTTGCGGATGGAGCGAGAGGCAGGAAGCTTGGCATCCCGGGAGTAGAAAACCATGCAGAAATCTTTGGTGATGACAGCAGGCTGAGTGCAGTTCTCCATCTGCAGCAGGGCAGGGGGAGAGGCATCAAGGTGGCTGTGGCTTGGCAGCCCAGTGGGTCTCTCCCACCCTTGGTGCCCAGCAGTTCCCACTCCCGGGGTCCCATAGGGCCCCCAAGCACCAGGTTGAATCCTGCACCCCATTAGTATCAGTGCTAGCTAAGGAGGGGGTCACGCTGGCTGCACTCCAAAGGTGGGGGAGATACCAGACTTTGTTGGCGCTATAATTGCTCTGACTAAATTCCTTGCCTCGATGTAGGCGGAAAGGGTGATGTAGATTTTCTCCCGGTACGGGGTGACGCGGTTGAGCAGCAGCGAGTTGTGCATGGAGCTATCCCACGCCGTCTCAAACTGGTAGAAAGTCCTGCCGAAAAAAAATAGCACAGCCAGTAAAACAACCTCCCCCCAGACTCCAGGCAGGCGAGCAAGGAGATGCCATCATCCCTCCCCCCCCACCCCCGCAGCGCTGCAGCAGGCCTGCAAAGACACACAGACATGCACGCGCTGGGGGGACAGATGGGGACAGCCACTCCAGAGGACGCAGGCTCAAGGCAAAGGGGGACAAGGCGTGGCAGGAGGGGGACGCGGCGCCCTCGAAACGGCCGATCGACTGGGTTTTGAGGGAGAAGGGACTGCAGGAGGAGTGGGGGCTCAGCTGGGGTGCAGGCAAGGCAGGGCAGGCTGGGAAGGCAAAGGAGGGCAAAGGAGGGTGTGTGCCCCAACCCCATGCTCAGAGTGGAGGGCTGCTACCCCCAGCGAGCCTGGGACAGGTCCTGGCCTCCTGGCCCCTGCCAGGAGTAGCTGTTGCGTTCAGGTGACGATGGCCAGAAGGGAAAAGAGGAAGGATGCTCAGCACTGGGGGGTTGCTGCCAGTCCGCCCCTGGGAGAGCAGCACCCCACTGCCAGCCAGGCACCCTTCCCCAGGGCCGCCCTTGTCTGCCAGCCCTGAGCCCCAGAGGGACATGGGAACCACGATTTGGTGGCTGGCCCCCATCAGGCTGTCTACCCTGGCTCGCTCTTTGCCCTGATCACCACCCGCATCAATCCCCATTCCCATCAGGCTGCCTCGCTTCCCTTGCTGTTTTCCATACCTCCCAGGCTCCATACCTCCCAGGGAAAAGGAACGGAGGACACCCAACCCCAATCAACCGGTGCCTATGGGGCCCTGTAGGGGACAGTGGAGCCACCCAGAGCAAGAGCAGCAACTGGGTTCTTTGGGTCAAGCAACTGAGAGCGGAGAAATCAGGAGGCAGCTCCTGTTTGAGAGCATGGGGGATCCCCATTTCACGCCCTGTGCTGTTCCTGGGCTCCCTCCTGGGCCAGCCTTGGGGTTATGGGACACCCACTCCCCAGAGCCACCCAGAACTGCCACAGTCCCAGCTCCCGCCTGAGCATCCTCGGGAAGCCGTGGCTCAGTGATGTCTCAACAAGACAGCTTCAGCACATCCCTGAAGCAACATCCAGGTGCCTGAGAGACTCTTTTAATGAGAGCCAGGGCAGCTGCAGGGAGAGGGGAGAGGCTCTCGGCTGCGATTGCCCTCGCATTGGAAGAAGAGGGAGAGTGACGCTTTCAGAAGGTGCGTAAAATACATAAAAAAAAACCCTGGGAGAGACAGAGCCAAGGCAAAGGATCACTTTGCAGACACAGGTTGCTTGAAAAGAATGCTCCCCAGGGAGGAGGAGGAGAAGAGGAGCCTCAGGGGAGGGGGGAAAGAGCAAAAAGCAAAGGGAGGAGGGGCAAAGGAGAGAGAGAGAAAAGCAGGAGGGACCAGACCGAGTGGGTGCGCGTGAAATACCTAGTGTCATTTCCGAATGAAATGCTATAAGTGGAAGGCGACCCAAGGACAAACACACACACGTACACACACAGAAAGACGAAAGGTCAGAAAGCATCATCCGTACGGGGCTGGCACGGGAGCGGGGCCACAAAGAAGGGGAGCCCCTCTCAGGGGGACTCACCCTAGATCAGCACCACTGGCTAAAGGAGCTCCCACCTTCC
This sequence comes from Calidris pugnax, assembly GCF_001431845.1. Taxonomy (NCBI): domain Eukaryota; kingdom Metazoa; phylum Chordata; class Aves; order Charadriiformes; family Scolopacidae; genus Calidris; species Calidris pugnax. The sequence goes on from NW_015094503.1 coordinate 44,821, forward strand.
TGGACCCCAAATCAGAGCCCAGAAGAAGCTTGGTGAGGGCAGACAGAGGTTTACCTGCTTGGGTGAAAACCCTCTGCCTCCCACCTTTCTTGCAGTCCAGAAGCTGGGAAGCGAGCACACGTGTGTTCCCCATTCCTTTAACTCTGCCCTTGCTGCCATCCCAGGGCGAGGAGCTCCCAACTCAGCACAACCCCCCAGGAAGGCGACTGTTGGGGGAAGGACCAGCCACCCCAGTGCCACCCGCACAGCAGAAGATGATTACTTAGTCCGTCCTCTGGTCCACAGGGAGAGCATCAGTGTGTCAAGAGTCCATGGGCAATGCCAGTGCAAGCCCCCGTCTCCTGCAGCGGGAGGCTGGATCCATGCCGGATCTGGGCACCTCTGAGCAGAACGAGCTTCTAGCTGCTGTAGGGAGGATGACCTCCCGGGCACAAAGCTATGGAGCCCACCAGGACTCAGGAGACCCCACCCTCTGTGTCTCACACACATCCTTCTCTTCTTTTGCTGTGGGGCACGGTAGCAGGACGCCCCCTTGTCCGGGGCCTTGGTGGTGCTCCCATCCAGAGGCCGGTGGCAGCATACAGGTCTGGTGGCTCTCACCCATGCACCGCAAGCCAGGCTCATCCTGCAGTCCCAGCTGAAGCTTCCCCTCCCATTCCCCCTGACACAGGGTTAGAACAGTCCGTGCCGTGTACGCACCCACTGCCTGTACTGCACTGTACACCCGCTGTGCTGCCTGCGTACAGACACACACTGCCCATACACTGCACGTACACCTGCCGAACTACGGCGCACGGGGTAGGCAGCTGCTGCACATGCTGCTGCACCACCCGCTGGTGCTGCCATTGTCACCAGGCAAGGGCTGAAAGTGCCCCAAAGCCCCTGCTGTGGTCCACACCAGCCCTGCAGCTACTCAAAGCAGCAACAGGGCCAAGCGGGAGCTGGGATGGAAGGTGATGGGGATGGGCGGCACGCTCAGCGCCAGATGCCAAAGAGATGGGAGAGCAGCAAAGTCAAAAAGCAAGAAGAAAACCCAAATCAGGTGATGGGGACGCAGGCGTGCGAGGGGGAGCAGCAGCCAGCGAGAGTGCGGCCCAAACGAACAGTAAAAGAGACTGAGTGAGCAAGAGGTGCCAGGGTGGGAGGGAGGAGGGATGGGGCCTGTGGAGGGTTGGGGGGCTGGATGTCCCAGTGCTGCCTCCGGCAGGAGTGAGCGTGCCGAGGCGAGGGGGGAGAAAGAAAGAAGGAAGAGAGGAAGGTGGGGGGTGGAAAAAAAGCCAATGGAAACAAATAATACCTAGGCATATCCGAATCAAGAAACTGCCTGCGAAAACACAAAACAATCACATAGTTAGTGTGGGCTCGGATGGGTGGCAGCAGCAGAGAAAAGCGAGGGGGACCCTGGGCACTGCCCCCCATGCCTCCTCCCTGGGCAGGAACGGATGGGTGCTGGGGAGGGAGTCGTACTGCTCCCCTGGTCTCCTCCTAAGCAGCTCTGGGGAACTGGGGAGGCGAGCCAGAGGTGTTCTGGGCCACGGAGACTGCATGGCATAAGGCAGCGAAGCAGGGAGCGCAAGCAGCCGGGGAGGAAGGTGAAGCGGGCCCTGGCTCTGCCCACTGCCCTCCCTCTGCCTGTCCTTGCAGGCTGCTGGGGATGAAGCGTGTGCGCCTGCATGTGGGATGGAAGCTGGGGGGGCTGCAGCGGGCACACCTCGGCATCCCGCAGGGAGCCGGCTGCCTTCTCCTCTGCCTGGCCCTGGGCAGGATCACTAGGATGGATATGGTATGAATACAGCATTCACACTGGCCAGCAGCCCTGGTTTGGGGCTGGCCCTGAGGCACAGACCCTTCAGCAGACAGGTGATGTGGGCTCTTGCAAAACCTGAGCCCCCATCTCCCTGCTTCTCTCCATGCCCTGAGCATCCCCCCAGCCTGAGCTGTGTCCCCTTGCCCTGCAGAACCTGTGGGGAGAAGACAGGAGCAGGAGGCATGTCTGCCCCTGCCAGGCTATGCTAGAGATGCTGAAGATCTATCTGATCTGGCTGCACCTGAGACCAACCGGCCAGATCAGGAGCTGACATAAAACTATGCAGCCCCAGTAGCCCGTGGGTGCCACAGCCACCCAGGTCCCAGCAGTTCAGCAAAAAGCACATCTCTGCCAGGGCAAGCCCTCCTTGCCCAGCTGTCCCCACCTGACCTTGTTCTGTTGTCCCAGAAGTCTCCTGGTCCGACACACACATACCCAACCCTGTCCTTCAGCTCTGCTGCTCAGGTACCGCGTGCCTGTTGCTCTACCATGCCCAGGAGGTGCCTTGGGAGCTCTGCAGGGTGGCACCTCCTGTCCAGACCCCCGTCATCCCCCCTGAAAACATGCTACCTTGGGACAGGCCGCCTTGCGCCAGTGCCAACCCCAAAGAAAATGAGGGGAAAAGTGGTCCCCATTGGGATACTCCTACACCAGCAACCGCCACGCACACAGCTCAGGACTTGTCCCGCTGCTCCCACTGCTGCCAACGACCATCCCTGTCTTGTTGCAGCTGCCTGCATGCACACATTCTGGCCAGGGACCCCCCACCAGCCCCAGGAGTTTCGTCAGCAGCCCTGATGCAGAGGTAAGCTCTGCCCTCAGCACCCACTGCTTCCCCTTGAAACGGCAGGATCCCACCAGGGAGATCTCAGAGATAAAAAACCTTCAGTCCTGCTGCTCCCATACACCCGCCAAACCCATGGCGGGGACACGTGTGAAGGGGCAGGCATCCCCAAAGTCACTCAGCAGTGATGGGGGATAGCTTTCCTGCATCATCCTGGCACAGATGGGGACTGGTGATGGGCACCAAGTGAGTCTGTTTGGACACAGGACAAATAGCCCTTCATGGCAGGTCACCTCCAGCCATGGGGTTGGTACATCCTCCTGGCACCGGCACTGACTGGCTGTCTGCACCAGGAGGTCACAGCCACAATCGGAGAGCAGGACACCCATGCAAATTCCCTGGAGTGCCAAAGCCCAGTGTGAAGAGGCCTCCGGGAGCAGGAGGAAGGAGGCTGGCGGCCCTGCGCCTTGAGACCTTCTGTAACTCCAGAAAAGTTCCCCCCACCCCGGGCAGCAACGGGTCAGGACCCTGCGGAGGGCCAAGAGCCTCACCAGGGGAGAGAGGGGCTCCCCGTGTCCCCCCCCATACCCCCTCACCATAGTGAGGGAAAAACAAGAGAAGAAGTGGCACGCACCGGTCGTCCTGGGAAGGGTGGATGTACCCAGAGGAGAGGATGTTCAAGGACAGGATGTTTGGATCAATGAGAGACTCGTCTGCTTCTGGGGTGTTCCGGATCCGACCTGCAAGCACAGCACAGGGACACAGCTCAGATGACAGGTGGTGGCCCAGTGAGGTCCCCACAAGGGGCAGGGGCAGCCCACCTTGCCTGCAGCCCCCCCCAGCAGCCCCCTTGTCACGGGCAGCAGCTGCCCTGGCACTTGGCCACTCAGTGCCAGAGGTCCTGGTCCAGCTCCTGGATGCCTGGATGTCCAGGACTGAGGCATCCTGCCCACGCAGTGTCCCAGTGTCACCTGCCAGGCAGCTACTGCTTTGCTACAGCAGGGTGGGAGGCGAGACAAGGCATAAAGCCCTGCATGGGAACATGGGTGAGAAACAGCCCAGGAGGATGCCTGGGAGCTCGGCAGGCTGGGGGGTGCTCACAGCCCACCCAAGCTGGCTCAGCTTACCCACAACCAGCTCCCGCACTTCCTTCCAGCGGATGAGGCTGCCCGTTTCGTGCACCAAGGTGACAGTGATTCTCCTCTGGATGCCCTGAGACACACAAGGCCAGAGAGAAGGGGCCATATTTAACACAGCTCCCGTCAGGAGCCAGAGTCAGGATGGCATCTCAGGGAGGGAGTACCTGGTGGAGGAGAAAGGTCCCATGGCATGGCATGCCTCCACGGTGGTCCACGACAGCAGGGATGTAGCTGGAAGAGAGGACCACGGTGTGACACAGAGCCCTGTCAGCCTGCCCACAGGTGCCAAGCACTGGGCAAATCACCGCGCTGCTTCCCTCTCCTTCCCACTTGCCTTTCCGGCAGGACTTACTCGCCATTGGCCTCCAGCTCACAGATCTCGAAGAAGACCATCAGGTCATACTTGCACTGGCACGGGCCAGGGCTGGGCCGAGTCATGGTGCTCAGCTTCGTGGCAGGCACTGCAGCAGGTTGGAAAGTCAGCTTAAAGGGTGAGCTTGCCACTGACGTTTGGAGTGAGGCAGGGTAAGGGCAAAGGGAGGGACCACAGGGAGACACATCGAGGTGGCAGCAAGGCAGAAGGGAGTTCATAGAGGGGGACAGCCCCATCCCAGAGACCTCACTGACCACCAGCATGCCTTCTCCCATGCCAAAAATGGCGCAGCGAGGGTGTCAAGTTGATGCTGCCAGCCTCACCCATCCCCGAGATCGCAGAATCATAGAATAGTTTGGGTGGGAAGGGACCTTTAAATATCATCCAGCCCAATTCCCCTGCAACAAGTGGGGACATCTTCAACTAGAACAGGTTGCTCAGAGCCCCATACAACCTGACCCCTTTCCAGGGATAGGGGATCCACCACCTCTGGGCAAGTGTCTCACCATCCTCAGCGTAAAAAATTTCTTCCTTATATCTAGTCTAAATGTCCCCTCTTTTAGTTTAAAGCCCTTGTCCTATCACAACAGGCCCTGCTAAAAGGTTTCTCCCCATCTTTACTGTAGGTGACCTTTAAGTACTAAAAGACTGCAATAAGGTCTTCCTGCAGCCTTCTCTTTTCCAGGCTGAACCCCCCAAACTCTCTCAGCCCCCCCTCCCAGCAGAGGGGCTCCAGCCCTCCCAGCATCTCCAGGGCCTCCTCTGGCCCCATCCAACAGGTCCGTGTCCTTCTGCTGTTGGTGGCCCCAGAGCTGGAGGCAGCACTTGGGGGGGGTGTCTCCCCAAAGCAGAGCAGAGGGGCAGAATCCCCCCCTGGCCCTGCTGGCCACGGGGCTCGGGGTGCAGCCCAGGGTGTGGGGGGCTTTTTGCGCTGTGCTGAGTCATGTGCAGCTTTTCACCAGTACTCCCAAGTCCTTCGCAGCAGATGAATGCACACCCTAAGCCCACAGCCCTGGCACACACACATCCCAAGCCATGCAGCACTGTTCCAGGGACACCTGGGGACAGCTGGAAGGAGGCTCGCCCAGTGCTGCTGCAGGGACTGCACAGCAAACCAGGGCGCTCAGCCAAACCCCAACAACTTGGGTCTTAGTGGCCAGAGCACAGTGGGGACCCTGCAAGCCCCTGTGGGATGGCAGGGCTCCTTGGCCATTTGAGTCATCCAGGGTGGGCAGCCTCCTCCCCACTGCTCTGCAGGAGGCAAGGAGGGGGTTTTGCATCAGCCGGGTGCTGCAGGAATGGGTGCCATGGGCTTTCAGGTGCTCTGGCCCACAGTACATTTTGTGGTGCCCCTGGGGTCCTAACTGGTCCTCCTAGGGAAGGGGACACTGTACCCAGCACAGGGACCACAGGCAAGCAGAGCAGGAGGCCACATTCCCTACCTGGTTTGGAGAGTGGCATCACACGGGGAAAGTGACGTCGGGATGGCCTCAGTGGGCTGCAGAAAGAACCACCTCAGTTCAAGCATCCACAGGGATGCCCAAACCCGGCCAATCCCATATACAGCCCAGGGCCACCCCCTCCCACCACCTGTCCCTTCTTTCTCTGGGTCCCTAGGAAGCTGGCTGTTCTGGGTGCCCCCAGGGCATCCAGGGGTGGCCCAGAGTGTGCCCACCTCAGGACATCTTTGCAGAGGGGTGGGAAGGGGTGCTGCTGGTAGTGCCCAAAGACTTCAAATACAATTGGCTGGCTCTTGATGTATTCAATGAAGGACTTGGTCACCTCCACAGCGATCTAGAAGAGAAAGAGCCATCAAAGGTGCAGTGTAGCTGGGAAAGGGATGCAGCTGGCAACAGCACCAGGGACGTGGGAGAGTGCAAGCTTGTCTAGTCCTCTGCATTCCTCATGCATCCCCTTCCCCATGGCCTGGGGATGCTGTGCCCACTAAGACCACTGCCATGAAATCACAGCCTTTTCAGGTGGAGAGCAGTGGTTTTTGGTCTTTCCCCCATCCACCCACCTTGTCTAAGGTTGCCTTAGCTGGGTGGCTGTGATAGGCTGGGAAAGCCAGGAGGAAGCTGCTCCCCTGGGGAGAAGATCCAGCCAAAGGCCCTGTGGAGACCCTCACACTGCAGGGGTGAGGGAGTGTGGGTAGAGGAGAGGTACGCACATTTTGGACGTGATAGAAGCCCAATGGTGGCCCCCGTCCCGTGTTCTTCAAGGGCTCTGTCGAAAAGGCCTCGTCGTGGCGATGTATGAAGCTGTTGAGGGAAGGAAGGTGGCTCAAGGATGTGCCGGAGCAGGGAGGGGAGAGAGGGCAGGGACCAGAAAGGCCCGCTCTCCCTGGGGCTGCTGCCCACACCCTGGGCTGGCACAGGACTTCCGCAAAGCTGATGGGAGTCTTTCCCCATCTTTTACCAGTGACCGTGTGAGATCCCAGAGAAGCATGTGGGTTCATCCCACAGCCCTTGGTTTTGCCTCCCCATCCACAAAAGGGCTCAGAGGTGGCGGGGCTGGGGTCCCCAATGTCCATCACCAGGCCCAAGACGATGGCCAGACCATGGTGGGAGATGCAGGGCCGGGGGGCACTGGGGCCTCACTTGAACTGGCAGAAGATGTCTGCGTATTCCGCAGAGATGCTGGAGGCTTGCAGGACCGTCACGCGGAAAGTGAAGATGCTGCCCAGCTTCAGGTGGTCCAGAGCCGTCTCCAGCGGCCCATCTGATGCAGGCTTCTCTGGGCTCTCCAGAAGATCCTCTGGGGTCACTGCAGGAAGGGGAGCGTCTTCAGCAAGGCAGGGGTGGTCACCCCTCTCGGTGTCTGCCAGCAAGCCCACATCTGAGCAGTGGGCATTCGACACTTGGGTGGGAGCTGGCTTGGGGGCAGGAGCAGGTTGGGTGCCAGGGCAGAGGGCTGCTCCCCAACCACTTGTCAGCACCCTCTCACCTGCGCAGGTGTTGTTGTTGACTTCATCCGCAGAGGGCCCCATGTCGCTGACCTGCCCCTGGCCTTCGACGATGCGCAGCTCCTCCTGGGAGGTCCCCGAGCGAGACATGCCCACAGCTGGGCATGACTCTGACTGGAACTGCACCAGAAGTGGGGCTCAGGGGTGCTGATGATCCCCAAGGCAGTCCTGCTTGAAACCTCCACCACTGCCCTGAGCACTGGGACACTTCCAGCTCTCCCCTCCTCACCCCACAGGCAGCCCCCCCCAGGACATGGGCAAGAGCAGGGTACATTGGTGGGTGCCAGAGGGCTGGGGGCTGCCAGGCAGACCAGGAGCATGGTCCCTTCAGTGTGATGCCTGCACCTCTGGGAGCCTGGTGGTCCCCGTGGGGGAGCATCACCGTGGCAGGTAGCAGTTTGTGGTCCCCAGGCAAGAGCTGTCCACCACCATACCTTCTCAAAGTGCTGATCATCAAAGGATATCTTGGCTGTCCCTGACTGCCGCACACCAGAGCCGTAGTCGGGGGCTTCCTCATCCGCTGGAGGAGGCACGGGCGTGAGCTGGCACGGGGGTGAGCTGGGACGGGGGCCACAGGGAATGCAAGGGGCGCATTTGGGTGGGGGTGGGGGTGTCCCCCTCCTACCTGAGATGGCCTGGACAGCCACGCGCAGGAAGCCCTTCACCTCACCCTTCTCGCTGACGATGGCCACGCGGTGGACCAGGGGCACAGGGTAGAGGAGGTTGCTCAGGTAGACGAAGGCCCTGCCGGAGAAGGGGGGGACACATACAACACAGGGGGAGAGCGGTCACTGCTCCCACCCGCAGGTCCCCAGGCGCGGGTGGCGCGGCCGGTGGTGGCCGGGATCCCAGGTCACTGCTCACGGCGCTACCGCGGCGCTGCAAAGCAAAACTAAAAAGAAGGCAGCCAGAGCCAGCCGAGAGGGGCAGGGAGCGGGCAGCGGGCAGGCAGCACCATGAAGCAGAAGGGGCTCGCATACCTCTCCAGCTGTCACCTCCGTGGCGGGCAGGGAGGGGGGTTGCGCTGGTGCCACTGTGAAGCTGGGAGGGAAGAGGACCTTCTCTGCGGCGGAGAGCCGGAGGACTAGGGCAGGAGGTGCTGCAACACGACTTGGGGGTGGCTGCAGAGTAACCGTGGGGGAGACAGGGGCAAGGCAGGGGGGAAAGGAGGGTGACGAGGGAGGTAGAGGCCAACAGGAGCAAAGGAGGGGAGAGGAGGAGGTCCTGGTTGGAGGCCAGAAGCCTCCAGAGATGAACCTGCTTAGGGGGTCCTGGCCCCGGCACTTACTGCGGTGCCGCAGGACTACTGGTAGCTAGGGGTGGCCTTTGCCCGGCTGGGTGGGAGGCTGCATGGTGTGGCTGGCAGCATGTGTCCCCCTGCCACATCCCTTTGCATGCATGGCTCCAGGGTCCCAGGCTGCCCAACAGCACACCACAGGGATGGCACGGCTGACTTTTCCCTGTGGGTGAGGAAAGAGCTGCCTGCTCCCCATATGGCAGGTTGGAGCCTCCCCGCCCTCCTCAGCAGTGTCCAGCTTGCCAATACTGCCATGGCAAGGTGCCATGCCAGAGTTCAAAGTGATGGCCACACCATGTCTCTGCTGGCACCTCATGCCAGACCGCAGGTCCCTGTTTCTCAAGTGTTTTGTCTCCTCTTGCTGCCTTCCTCAACCTCGCTGCCAGCTGGGTCACTGTTCAACGGTCCTCTTGGCACTCTGGCGATGGTGGCACACTGTGCCCTCCGCAGTCACAAGACACCTCCAGAGCCTTTGGCACCAAGCTCCCTGCCAAGCGGTTCGAACTGCCCTTGCCTGCAGGGCAGCACTGCTCCCAGCAAGAGGGGGTCTGGGGTGCCTGCCACCCCTCCCCAGGGTGCGCACCAGCATCTTGATATGCAGTGTCTTCAGGTGTCGTGGGGCGTAGTGCTGGGACTGGCCAGGACAATTCTGCTTTAGGAGGCTCTCATGAGGGTTGTGGCTGACAGTGCTGCTCATGATGTCCCAACCTCGCAGGCATCTTTGCAGACATCCAATGGCACCCGAAAGTGGCCAGAGGGCTCTTGCAGGAGGCCCTAGCCCCGCACTTGCAGCCTGAGCCTTAAAGTCCAGAGGTTCCCCCTGCTCTGGTGACCCCCATTGACCTCCAACCGCTGCTTGAGGCTTTTTCCACCCAATGCATCTCTAAGGACCCAAGTTGTGGAAGTAAAGGTGATGCCTCATCACCATCTGCTGGGCCCACGTCACCCCATCTCTTCTCAGAGGCCACCAGGGACAAGTGGCTGGACCATGCCAGGGCTTCCTGGCAGGACCGCATGCCTGGGGTGGTGCCCTGTGACCACAGGAAGGTCTCAAAAGTGCAGGGATCTGGGTGCGCCCACCTGCTCAAAATCACAGGGCAGCTGGTGTTGAAGTCGGAGGGGGAGAGGGGAGGAAAGAAGGGGAGGGAGGGCAGGGCGGGCAGGGAGGAGGGGGACAAGTGTGTCACTAGAGGAAGGAGGGCAGGGACACTAACCACAAGATTGGTGAGGTGCAAAGATGGCATGCTCAGACCAAAGAAAAGCCTTTCCAAAGGAAGATGAAAGTGAAAGAACCCCAATTTTTGCTAAAGCTTTGGAGAGAGAGAGCCAGCAGCTAAAAAAAGAAAAACCCAAAAAACTGAAAAAAAAACCAAACCTAAAAGAAAAAAAAAAGAAAGAAAGGGAAAAAAAAATCAAAGACAAGGATCCAATCATAAACCAATCCAAGCACACTTCACAAGAAATGTGGCCAGCAGAGCTGCTGTGCAGGGAGCCAAACCCAGAGCAGACTCAAAAGAAGTCGGAAGGCACTAAGCTCCAGGGAATGTGCCCCTGGCATGGAGCAGGGCCGCTGCCGCAGGGCCTTGTTTGGTTTTTTGAGGTGTCCCCAAGAGTTTTAGGGGTATTTTTTGACGTTTTTTGTTTTGTTTTTGTGGGGGTTTTTTGGTTTTTGTGTTTCGTTTTGTTTTTCTTTTGTTTTTAAATGAGGAAAAAAAAAAAAAAAAGTGGGGAAGAACCCAGCTCTTTCGGTCTGAGGCTGCAGGACTCTTATCCCACCTCTGCCCTCTCTGCCTGCACCGGTTCCCTTCCTCCCCACCTCGCTGCCCACAACCTGACTGGCAGGGGTAAGCCTGGCTTTAGCACACCGAGGAAGAGGAGCTCCAGCTCCAACCGGGGCAGCCCCAGTGGGGAGAGGTTCACCGTCATGAGCCTCTCTGGCTCCTGCCTGGGGCACAGGCTCCGGGACCAGCTCCGGGCACAAGTTCCCTTAGGAAAACCCCAGAGGTGGGAGTACCTCCTCCCATTTTGGGGATGGGCAGATTGTGACCGGGTTTGGCAGCACAGCCAGTTTTGCAGCAGCTGGTGGGTTTCTCCAGGCCAAGACTGATGGAGACCAGGGGGCATTCCTCGCCAAAAGGTGTGAGAAATCAAAACTCTTGTCCTCGGCTGGAGCTGAGGAGGAGTTGGAGGCTGCAAACTAGGTCCCTGCAGCACCCCTGCAAATCTCCTGTGCCAAGCTGGCAGGAATCTCCCCAAGACTGGCACAGGCAGCAAGAGAAAATGCCCCTTTTCACCGAGCCCTCCTTTCCCTCCTGCACCTGGCTTGCCCTCAGATTCGTCCCCTCAACACATGGGGACATCCAAGTCTCCATGTCCAGGGGGGTTCATACTGACTGATGCAGCCGGGATGGCCACGCTGATGCCAGAGGCACACAAAGCTTTGAACTGCCTGCACGTTCCCAGCCAGCAGCACTGCAGGCTTACCCCTAGTCCAGTGGGAGGTGGCCCTTCCTGGGACAGAAACGCGCAGGACCGAGGCCCCCATGCAGCTCCCCCAGCTCCTTTGGTGCCGGAGATGGAGCAGAGCTCTGCTTTTTGGGGGCCGCCCCAAAGAGGGACCTGCCTAAAGGGTCTCCAGCGGAGCTGGTGCCATCTGCCTTCCCCCACTATCCCCTACCACTGCTGTGCTCATCACAGGCCTACCTTGGTAGGCACCTCGCCGCCCTGCTGGGTGCCCCAGGCTAGGTGGCAATCCCAGCTGACCGGCCACCCCTGCGCCTCCGGGATGCCCAGGAGGTGGGAGTCATGTCCAAAAGCAGTTCCCTCATGCGAAAGAGCTAGTTCCTTCCCGGCATGCTCTCCTAAAACCTCACCAACCTTCCTACTAAACTGAACAGGGGGGAGCGGTCGTAAAATGGATCCTGGCCATCACACAGCGGGCACTCCGGAAAGATGTCTTCCTCCAGGTCCTCCGCCTCCTCCTCCTCCTCCTCCTCCTCCTCCTGCCCCTGGTGCTGCTCGTCAGCAGGCTCGGTGATGTCGGAGTCGGGGTTCGAGAAGGTAGGGGAGGGGGTGAGATCAGCCATGCGCTCGCTCATGCATGTGTTGAAAAGAGGAGAGCTGTTGCAGCCAGAGATATCTGAACTAAGGTTAGTACAACAAGATAGAAGACAGGTTAACACCAGCTGTTCCTAAAAGAGAGAGCAAGAATAGGAACTTTGTGCTTTTTTGTTTGGTTGTATTTTTTCTCAGTTGGATTTTGGGGTAGGTTTTTTTTTTCTGCTTAAACCAAGGGACGTTGGGAAATAAAGACCTGCCCGTCCAGTGCATCTCTAAAGCAAGCCACTAACAGCTGTCAGCTATAAAGGGCAGAGAAAAGAGCGACCCAAGGAACTGGTGTAAATGGTGGGGCTTCCCCTTGATGGCTTTATGGGCAACACAGGGACGGAGCGGGTGGCATGAGGCTTGCCATCACCCCCGCTGCTGAAGGGAATCTTTCCACATGCCGTGGCATGGGGGGTGCCTCCACAGCAAGTGCGGTTGGTCAGGCCATGCGGCTCATCCCCCTGCTCCCTCTGCCCACCGGGGCAGACCCTTTCTCCAGGGTGGCCCATCCTTGTCATTGGCAATGCACCCTTCTAGACGGCGTGCAGGAAGAGCACAGACACCCGCGGCACATACCATACAGACAGATGCTCAGACACCAACGTGTGCACGTGGACGTGTGCCCACTGGGGCAGAGGTGGCGATGGCACAGGCTCTCGGCCTGCTGGAGAGCCACAGCCCCCTGCCTCCCACCAGCGGCAAGCCAAGAGCCCATGCCTCACAGCACTGTGTTACGGCAGGCAGCAGGAGTGTTGCCAGTGGCTTGCAGGTCCCTCAGGGTCCTGGCAGCCAATGCCGAGGACAGCCATCACAGGCAAGACGGGCCCTGACCGGCACTGGGGAAAACAGCGCATCCCCCCACGGCACGGCCCCAGGGGAGGGCAGAGCCAGCGGCGCCTCCTCCCGCAGGGCTGCCTGCAGGTCCCAGCCACGCTTAGAAGGAACGGAAGCACTCACCTGCCGACCAGCCTGAACCAGGGGAAGCGGTCATAGAAAGGATCTCCACCAGTCACCACGTTGTCGCAGTCCTCAATGACACTAGAAGGCACTTCCGCTGCACGGTCGTACATTTCACGCATGAGGTCCAGGCGTTGCCTGCAGGCAGAGGGCACCACAGCAGGTCATGGTGAGGAAGTGGGCTGAGGCCAGTGAAGCCCTCCCCAGCACAGGCATCATTTGCCCACCTCAGCTTCTCCAGGGTCCAGTAATGCGTTGCCCCATTCTTCTGGTCCTGCACCTCTACGGCCACAATGGTCCGAGGGAATGGCCGCTTCTCCCGGTCTTTGGCGGCATCAGGAGGCAGCAGGTCAGGAGGGAGAGGTGAGTACAGCGTGTCAGTGAGGAGCACGAACTGGAACTGTACCTGGAGAGGGGCAGAGAGGGCCGGTGAGCTGCCTGGGAGGACAACGAGCTCCATGTGGTGCCTTCCGTGTCCCCCTCCTCGGCATTTCCCTGGCTCCCCACACTTGTGGCCTCTGCCATGGGTGCCACAGCAAGCCAGAGAGGAGCCCCAGGCACCCACCTTCTTCTTCAGCTCCACGCTGATGGCATTGGCTTCCTTGAGGAAGATGGCATTGCCCCAGAGCAAGTCACGGAGGGAGGTGAACTGGTACCATTTCCACTTCCTAAAGGCCCAGAGGGCCAGCTCGAACTCTCTCTCTGTCCACTGCACTGTGGGGACATGGAGGGACAATCATTGCACTACTAGGAAGGACGACATTAGCACAGAGGTGCTAATGTCACAGTCCACTCTTCTTGCTTCCGCAGAGAACATCAAAACTTTGTGGTGATACCCAGCCCCTACCTTCATCCTCAGGTTCTTCCTCTTCCTCATTTGCCTCAGGGTAATACCTAGAGTCCATCTGCTTCTGCAAAGCCTCCAATTTGCTCTCATAGTCCTGGGGGAAGCAGGGAGAGGAATGATGCAACCCACAAGGTGTGACCTTCCTTCATGCTGCCATGTAGCACTTCTCTCCCTCCGTAGGAACCCAGCCTCCTCCCTCCTCTGCATCCATGTTTATGAGGACAATCCCAGGAATGACACATTCGCCCTTGCTTTTAGGACACACAGAGCCACCTGAAGCAAACATCTACCAGAACTCAGTCATGCCTGGGCAGCCTGAGAAGGAGCCAGGTCCTGCCCACCTACCAGCCTCTGCTGCTCTAGAAGGTAATTTGCCTCCTCCCGCTCCCGCCGGTACTGGTCCTCCAATTCCTGGAGCCTGGGAGGAATGGGAAAGGAGAGGATGACCAACCTGGAGGTAACTATTCAACTCCCCATTGCCCCAGCCCCTGTGCCCTCACCGTTGCTCCATTTCCTGCTTCATGTCAATGCCCTGCTTCTCCAGCAGCTCTCTTTGGGCGAAAGCCCAGTCCACGGGCTCAGCAGGGGTCTCGGCACATGGAGTCCGCTCCCGCTCCTGCCGAGCCTGCTCGGGGTGGTTGAAGCGGAAGACGTGGCTCTTGCCCATAATGATGCGATTTCCTACAGGGATGCACGCAGGGCAGGGGGAAAGGGTGTGGGTTTAATGTGGGACAACGTGCATGGCCCCTGTGGGATGGTGGGCAGGTGGGTTAGAGCAGCGCTGGTGTGCTGGCTCTGGGCACCCACCTGAGCGCAGGATGCTGGGCTCCGTCACCTTTTTGCCATTCACGTAGGTGTCGGCACCTTCACAGGGCTCTAGGGTCACTATTACTGCAGGGACAGCGAGAGAGGGAGAGAGAGAAGGTAAGGTGGAAGCAGAGGGATAAATCCTGCATCTCCTCCTCTGATGCTCCTGCAGCATCAGAAAGGGACAGCTGCTCCAGCCAGCACCCCAGGTGCAGAGTGGGAGACCATGGGGTACCCACTGGCAGCACCCACATTCTGGGCAACCAATGGGGCTCAGACAACCTCATGTTAATCAGAGCATTCCCAAGGGCTAAAAGCAGCTGGAGACTGGACATGAGAGGAGATCAGAGCCTCCAGCATGCATCTCCAGGCTCATCTCCCAAAGCCCTTTCACCCCCAAGTTCCTGTTGTTTTGCAGGGTGGGCTCTGCTCCACGTCTGGGGTGGGCTCTGCTACACATCTTAGGCAGGAGAATGGTCTGCTCTTCCCTCCCACCATGATCTCCCTGGATTGCCCCACTGTGGCAACTTCCATGAGCTTTGCAGGGGTTTCCATCCCAGACAGGTGAGGGCAGTAGCTCTATCTGGAAGCACAGAGAGGCCTCAGCCACGTGAGAGAATGCCACCAGTCTGAGGAGGGCAGGACCCCAGCCAGGGGCAGGTGCTGGGGACGTGCAGAGGGACTGAGTCTCTGGGGAGGTGGAGCCCCTCCAGACAGGGAATACCTTCACCGCCAGTTTTGGTGTCACTGCGGAAAAGGCAGTGCTCTTCCTTAATGAAGTGCCCACTGAGAACGATGTCCTGCCTCTTCTCTGCATCTTCTCGGCCAACCCTGTCAGGGGAAACCCAGGTTGATCCTTCATCAAAGCAGCCCCTCCCTGAGTCTCCCCCAAAACCATCCTTGGGGCTGACAGGAGCAGCCCTTGTCGCTAGACCAACATTTCTAGTGAGATACCCAGGCAAATACGTTTTTCCCCATGAGGCTATGGCACTTTGGGGTTGCCCTGGAAATGGTACCCAGCCTGGGGACAGCTGTCACCCTGCTGCCCACCCAGGCAAGTTGGGCACTGAGGTATTAGCTAGGTTCCCACTGCTCTGTGGGACCTGACCCTCACCTTGTTATCCCATCCTTGATGTAGTAGAGAAGACACTCAGACATAAGCGGGTCCTCGTTCAGGTTGACCAAGTGGGGTGTCTGGGAGAGACAAACCAGGAGTCACCTCGGTGCGCCTTCCTGCGCTGAGGGATGCTCCCGAGGGAGCTGGGAACTCAGCAGCACCTCAGGCTGTCCCCCTGCACATGGATGGGCTCTCCTGCCCTCCATAGCTCCCAGACAACATGCCCAGCCAAGTACTTTTCAAGGGGGGACTGCAGAGAACCATGCAGCTGGGATGAGGATAACCTGCTTCCACACGCCTCCTTGCTTTTCTCCTCAAAGAGCTGAGCCCTGGAGACCTTTCTTCCAGCTGCCTTTGAAAATTCATGTACCAAACAGGCCCAACACTTGCCATGATAGGGCATACATCTCCTGCAGGACCCTGCTCACCTGCACTGCACATCCATGGGCCCTTGCCTCACCATAGCACCCAGCTCCACTGTGGACAGTGTAGCTGAGGCAGAGACATGTCCCATGCAGCATCTGGTTTAGGATGAGAGCAACTAAAAATGCACATTTTCCTCCACTGACAGTACAAGGATAGATGAAGCACCTAAAAGGTACCAAACTAGAGGTTCAACCAAAAGTACTGGAGACCTGAAGCTGTATCTCCAGACTCAATTTCACTCTCTGTTCTCCTTCCTAACAGTTCCCTCCCATCACTTTTTTCCCCTGGGTCACAAACCACTTTGTTCTTGATGAGAGGGAAGTTCCTCCCGCTGGCATAGACCTCTCCAGCTGCAGCTAGCTTACCTCACCCCATCACAAGCTGCTGTGGTTGCACCTTGAGGCAACAGGCAAAGTCCCAGGAGTATCAGTAGGTGAAGTTCTGAGTTTCCCAGAAATAAGAATAGAGACTGTAAGAAATATCAGCCCACTGACACTTGGTATGCAGAGGATTCCCCATCACGACAGTGCTATAATCCCTGGCTGAACGAAGACTCACTCCAAATAGTGCAGGAGAGATGAAGGTCAAGGGAAACACAGGTTCTTCTCCATGATGGCTGCTAGGAATAAGTTGGCTGAAACATTTAACCTCAGGCTCCTCTGGGCAGACACGTAGCACTGGGGTCTGAGGCTCCTTCAGCTTGCAGTTTTTCTCCAGATTTGCAAGGCTGGCTATTAGAATGTCAGATGCTCTACAATTACACTGAGCTTCTTAGAGACATAACCACCCCAGCACTGGTATACAGCAAGACAACAAAGTCCTGCCCTGCTTTGCCCTTAACGAAATGTGGTTTTGCACGCTATCGATGCTAACTTTCCTCGCCAGCCACTGGAGAAGTCAGAGGAGTTTCCACCCGTCGGATAGTTAAAGAGCAAGGAGGCACCAAGACTACCACAGCCATGCTCCACCTCCAAGACCAACCTGCTTCGGGGAATAAACCCCCATGCTTTCTACACAAAGGTCTGGGGTCCTAACAGGCAGCAGCTGAGACAAGAATGAGAAACAAAGACAACAGTGTAGAAATTTGTCTTTAGAACTACACCAAGGCATGCAAGGGGAAGGTTCCAAAGCCTTCATCACTGAGTGTCACTGCCTCAGCTGGGGACACACACACCTACTAAGGCGTTTGGCCAAGCCAACCAGCATTGGTTGCCAGCGCAGGTCTCAGGCCATCCTTTGGTGTAGTGGGAGAGCCAAGCAAGAGTACCCTGGTCCTACCAGAACATGCCCGCACCTCACCAGCCCGTGTTGCTCTGAGGGCTTCACAGGGTTGGGGCTGTAAACTGGGTGTTGCTACCACTATGGTTATACAGCCGAGTGAGGGGCAATGACTGATGCTTGGCAGGGTCTGCTGGCACACAAACTCTCTGGGGCACAGTCAGTATTTGCTTAGAAAATTCTTTCCAGGATACTACAAGCAATAAAGAGTATGGAATATTTCTGCACCCACATTTCTCAGCAAGGACTTGCTGGTTTCAGGGGCAGCAAATCTCAAACACCCCAAAGTACAGATTTTTATAAGCTGACACTGAAGTCCGACATGGTGATCATCAGTGAAGCCCCACCTGAAAGGGGACAACACCCAGGCAACAGGGGCTGAACGTTTAGCCATGTGGTCACATCAATGACCAGCTAGGTCAACACTGCAATTTTCCCTGTAGGTTTCAGGGCCAAAAAAAAGGCTAGTCCAATATTTGGGGCTGGCTGGCAGCAATAGGGTAGGTGGGAAGGGAGCTGCAGGGGTGCAAACCAGCCCTCGATTGCCAGGAAGAAAAGAATAAGATGGTCCTACCTTTTTAGGAGAGAAAACACCCAAGGTGCCTCCATCCTCCCTCATGGCCACCCCCATTTCAGCCAGCAACGCTTCCCTGAAAGAGCAAGGGAAAGAAGAGCTTGTCAAAGCCCCACGAGCCCCTGGAGCTGGCACTAGACAAGCCCAGGGTGGGAGCTGAGCCCACAGGTTTACCCCGCAGACCACAGCTGTAGGGCTTCCTTTCCATGCCTCAGAAGGGTTTCTTAGAGCAGACCACATCTGTGCAGACTAACGTGGTGGTCCCTGGGGTGCCTGGGGGGCAGCCAGGGTATGGCTGGATGGTCAAATTGCTCTGCTGCCCCCAAGAACTGAACAGGCAAAGTGCAGACAAGGGGAGATACCTGGAGAACCCCACCTCGTCCCATCCCATCCCAACCCACCTTTCCATGCGGATTGCTTCTGTCCTCCGCAGCTTCTCCTCCCACGTCTCATTCAGCTCGGCGATGATCTTCTCTGTTTCCTGGCAAGTGCAGGGTTAGCAGGGGGTTAGAGCGTCCTGCCCTCTCTGCGCAGCGTGCCACAGCGGAACACTGGTCCCAGTTTCAGGCTGGTTTAAATGAGCCACAGCAGCATTTCACCCACATCTTTCTGTCATGCCCATCTTCAAAGAGCGAGACACAAAGACCAGCCTCTCCATCCCCTTGCTGCCAGCCCTCTCCTGCACCATGCTGAGCCTGTCCCACAGGGCAAGGGCAGCACTCACCCCTCGGGGAGGACAGCAGCACTAGGTGGACCCTTCCATGCCAAACCCTTTCCCATCCAGCAGTCCAGAGCACTGGGCAGCGCTGGGTCTGTCCGCTCTGTGAGAGCACAACCGAGCATCGCTTCCCATGAGCATCATCCATAATGAGTATCCAGAAATTAGCAAGCCCTTTCTGCAAGCTTCAGTGCAAGAGCGTTCAGCTGAGCCCTCCATCCTGTCAGGCACTGGCCTCTTACCTTCAGCCTTTCGATTGCCTCTTCGCTGCCCGGAGCAAACATGATGCGCTCGTGGAGGCTGGCGACGGAGGCAGCGCGGCTGGACAAGGCTGACAGGGAGGAAGAGGGGCTGATCCCAGCGATGGCGTTGGTCACTGTGGAGAGATTGTCATGGCGGTGACTCAGCTCTGCCCCTCTAGCATCATTATTGTTCTCAAAGTCGGACACATCTATGAGTGGGGAAGGAGGGATGGGCCAGGGAAAGATACACGGACAGGAAGAGAGAGAGAAAGAGAAAGACAGAGACAAGAAAAGCTGTTGGGAAAAAAAAAAGAAAAAAAAAAGAAAAAAAAAGAGTGGCCAGGTATAGCAAGAAGAAAGCCAGGAATTGCAAGGAAAAAGGGCACAGGTGACAGCACAGCGGTGCAAGCAGCAGCAGGGCAAGGGCACACACATCTCTCACCCGACCCAGGCAGCCCCCAAGAAACACAAGGCTGTTTTGGAAAGCAGCTGCAGGAATAGCCCTGTAGCCTTTCTAGGCTCCCAGGGACGCTTTTTTGCAACACAAGGTCCTGCAGCCATCAGGTCTGCGATCAACCATCCTCCCCCACCAACAGACCAGGGTGGTTTTCCCTGCCCGGCTGCCCCAGATTAGCTGGATCTGGGAGCAGAGAATGAGAAGAGAAGAGGAGAGGCGGTGGCCCTCCACCCTACAGAGGGGTTGAGAGGATGAAGCAGGAGGAGCCATGCCATCCCCTCACTGGCAGAGCCCATGCCCCTGGCCCGCTGGAGCAGCACTGCAGCTGGGCAGCCAGAGCGAGAGCAAAGTGAGGGCAGGGTGGCAACATGCCTGTTACAGGCACCCAGAGCATCAGCTGCCAGCGGACCCCACAGCAAAGGGACCCAGGTATCAGAGATGCTTCTCCAGCCCCAAAAAATTGCAGGGTTTAGTGCACTGCGCCAGAGGCGGGTATGGCACAGGCTAGCGGGTGCAGCGTTAATCACTTATCTCTATCCGCCTCTGTCCAGGGGAACCAAGCCAGGAGGGGACAGGCCAGGTCCCCATTTCCTCAGTGGGCTTGCCACAGCCTGGCTGCACTGCCTGGCCCAGAGCGGAATGGGGTGATAGTGCTTATCCACAGGCAAAAAACTCCCTAGCCATCACCACACACCTCTGCATGAGGAGAGCACTGTGCCAGCCCACCCAAGCGCAGTGCCAGGCTCCAGTTCTGATGAGCCCCAGCACCAGCAGAAGCAGCAGTAGTGACAGGAAACATCATGACAGCATGGAGGAAGGAGTCCCCATGGGGACAGGGCCCCTGGCACAGCAGATGGGGAGGACACCGGTCCCTCCAAAATCTATCCTGAGCCCCAGGATAGTGCCAGCGCCTCTGCCACGTCCCCTTTGCCCTCTCTCTGGCCTGTGGGCAAGCACCTTTCCATCAGGAGGGGCCAGCTGCAGGAGCCCTTCCCCATGCTGCGCAGGTGCCCCTGGGCACAGCCTACACCTCCCCAAAGCCGTGAAGCAACAGAGTACCAGTGACAGGGAATACACACATTTGGATCCTCCCGCAGCAGGATGGGCTAAGAGAGAGAGAGAGAGGGCAGGGAGCAGGGATAAGACAGAGAGAACAGAACAAGATTGGGTTCATCTCAGTAGGATTTCCTACAGCACACAGAGGAGAGGCCACAGGCGGGTGCAGCCCTGGGAACATCTTCCCGGCACCTCTGCCAAGTGCAGGATGCTGAAGACAGGAGGTGGAAGGGGAGAGAAGGAGGTCTGCTGGGTGTAAAGTAGCTCCTCCTGCTTATTGAGCAGGCTGGGGATTGCAAATGTGTGCGCAGGGGCTCGCCAGAGGAATCTGGCCACGCTTCAGCAGCACGATGCTGCCATGCGGCCAGCAGAGCAGGATGCAGGGCAGCTGGGGGGAATCCAGCCCACCTCTGCCTGGAGCCACTGCCAGAGATCACCAGGCAGTACTTACTGTCAATGATGTCCCCAAGGCCCTGGGCATAGAGAAGGTCACGCAGCCGTGCCACCTCGTCCTTCAGCTCCCGGATGAGCTTGTTGTTGGGGTCCTCATTGATGACAGCATTGCAACGGATCTGCTTAGCACGGTCAGCATACCTTGGGAATGGCAGAGCCCTAAGCAGTGGCCAGGGGGCAAATCCCCAACCGCTAGACAAGCAGGAGTGCTGCCAAGACCTTCCAGCAAGCAATCCTTTGCAGGATCCCAGTGCTGGGACAATCCTTTGGCCTCTTGTCTGAGGTTACAGGGTCCCTCCAAAGCACCCCCCCAGCCAGGGATGCCACAGCGGTGAGGAGAGCACATGGCAATGCCTGGGTTTCAAAGCCCCCCCTCCCACCCCCCCACCCTTGCCTGCTGTGGAGGGACAAGGTTACTTCTTCCTACCTGAGGGTGCTGAGGGTCTCATCGTAGTTGATGTCAGCAGGACTGAGAGCAGCGACCATGGCTGTCCTGGAGTTGCCCCCTGCCCAGAGAGATACACCCGCATCAGGGAGATGCAGGTCCCTGAGCCACCCACCACCCTCTGCTCAGCAGCTGTGCCCAACACCGAGCCTGTATCTCCCACCCATGTCCTCACCCAGGTTCTCCCGCAGGAGCCAGGTCAGCACCGAATCCCGGTAGGGAATGAAATCTGTCTTCTTCTTCTTTTTGTTCTGGGGGATGGAGAGCGGAGGGAAGGGCTGTCAGGCTGCCTGCTTGCTTCAAAGGGAAGCTGACAGCCAGTCCTGAGCCATGGGGACTTGGAGGAGAATGGCTTTGCCTGGCCACCATGAGCTTGGGCAGCTCTGCTCAGCTCCACAGGTCTTGACTGTGAAATGCCCTGCCTCAGCCAGGCTGGGTGTTTAATGCTGAGTACTGAAAGCCACAGGGTGAGGAGGGCAATGAGGATGCTGAGGGTTCTGCCAGCCCCCAGGAAAAGCATGGTGTGGGTCCAACCCCCTCTTCCCCAGCCTGATCAGGATACCCACCTTATTCGGCCCCGAATCCTGCAAAGAAAGTGAAGAGACTGTTTAAGTGAGCTGCTCCCCTTCTCAGCACCCACCACAGCTCCCTGTCACCCAGGCAGAAAGCAGAGGGCACAGTCTCCTGGGGAGACGGCAGCCTTGCCAGCCCAGCTCATCCCAGCCCTGGGGACAGCTTGGGATGTATCTGCCCATCCCTTGGACCCGGGATGCTCCATCCCTCAGAATTGAGCCCATCCCTGCTGAGCTGAGCTCATTCCCCCATGATGTTGCCGCTCATCTGTGCTCTGGCTACCTACCATTTCAGCTAGGGCAGAGATGACTTTCCCCAGAGTTGTCAAGGACTTGTTGATGTTTGCTCCTTCCTGGTGGGGAGAGGAAAAGCCCAGATTTCAAAGCGGCGCTAAATGTTGGCATTTAGCAGGCATCAGAATGTTGGGGATGTCCCAGTACGGGGTGGGCAAAGAGCAGCTGGTCTTAGTGCGTAACCAGCACCTCCCAGTTGGGACTCATGGATCCCCGTGGAAGTAGCACTGGGCAGCTTTCAAACAAAACCCCATTGAGGATTTTGGTAGGGTAGTGGGCAAGGAACCAAGCAAGGAAAGAAGATGTCACAGCTGGGGATGAGGGGGCAGGACACAGCAACCCCACTGTCAGAAAGGGACCTTGTGCCAGCTCTCACCTTTAGTCTTGTGCCTTTCGCACCGGTGGAGTCAGCTCGCTCGCTCCCTGCCAGGTCCACCAAGCTGATTTTGCTGACCTGCAGGCCAAGAAGAGGCTGTCAGCCCTGGCAAGCACAGCAAACCAGGCCCCGGCATGGAGCCAAGGAGGGAGCAAAGACTTCTTGCAAGGCAACACTGCTCTGAAGGCAGAGGTGGATTATGCAGGGTCATCCTTGTCACGATTTGGCCAGGAGCAGAGCTAACATCCTTGCAGGCAGGGCTGCAGGGCACCAGCTGCCAAATATCCTGTCCAGAGGCCAGTCCCTTGAGGGACCATGATCCCAGAGTGTGTCTGGGACCCATCTTCATCTTGTTTCAACCCTCCATCAGCCCACACCATCTCATCTCATGTGCTGTCAATAGCACACAAAGCCCTTCCCAGGTCCATGTGGGTTCCCTTGCGTCCCTCAGGCTCTGCTCTCACCTTCTCAGTGGTGATGTCCGTCTCAGCGTCATGCCGCTTCTGAGTGAAGATGATGTTGAACACGGCGTGGGAGCGGCTGCTGGTCTCATTCATGTTGGTGGCAGCCACCGTGCTGTGGGGAGAGGAGGACAGGGAGGTATGACACTCTGCAGGAAACACTAGAGAGACTGGTAACACGGCCAGGGCTCATTTCAGGGCAGGGTACATGAAGGGAAGGCAAGTCCAGATTACAGGAGAGGACTCTGGGAGGACGTGTAAAAGTCCAAGTTTTCTCCTGCTGAGTCCAGGGTGTTTTGAGAGCAGGAAGGAGGTAAGGTGGGGGGGTACCCACCACTCACACAGAGTGTGACTACCATTTGCAGAGTAGCCAAACCAGCAAAGCAAGGAAGTTAAGCAGGACCTTCTGGAGATGTCTGCAAGATCTCCAAATCCCGGCCATCTTCCACTCCCCCAACTCACCGGGCCTTGTTGCCAGAATCCATGAGGTCCTGGATGTCATTGTAGGAGGTCACGGCCAGCTTGGAAAGGTCCTCCACGTATGGACCCATAAGGGGATGCTCCCTCACCCGCAGGTTACCCTTATTCTTGGGATTCAGGAGGTCCCTCACACGCTCGCAGTATATCTCCATGTAGCTCACCTAGACCAGAGGGCATGGACAGGGCTAGCAGCCAGCAGGACGTTGAAGCTCAGTGTGCAGGCAAAATCAGGTCCTTCACGCCCACCCCACACCCAGGGATGGGACCCCGCAAAGAGGGGTCTGCACACTAGCATGGCTTGCAGAACCAGGTTGGAGGCTGGAGCTAGACTACGCAGGCAATGAGGTGCCTACCTCCACGGAGTAGGACATGTTGTCATTCGTCGTCTCATTGATGCGGGAGAAGAGGTCCTCGCAGAGCTGCAGAGAGAAGAATCAAGCTGCTCAGTCTCCCACCAGAAGGATACTCCTGCCCAGGCCACAGGGATTTCTACCTTCTCACAGCAAAAATCAGAGACCCTGAGTGCTGAGACAGCTCCTGGGGAGCTGGCAGAACCTCCCCCCCTCCTAATATGGGGGGCTCAGCACCCCTAGAGCCCCCCCAGCACTCTGCTGGCTCAGAACTCAGCAGCTCTCAGCAAGCACAGCCGGCAGCGACTCAGTGCTTGGACTACTGCTGCTCACACATACCGGCTTCGTTGTACCCAGACCATGACTCATCTGGTCTCAGCATGACCCTTCTTGTTCCCCCTGCCCTCTGGCAGAGCCATGCCACCTCTACATAGCGCCGGGGCCGTGGCAGACCTTGGCAAAGCCTGATCCCGCTCCCACCTTGCTCCCCTTTTCACTCCCCACTCCACTTTTGCTTTGGGCGTCCTGCTGGGACCAGGGGAACAGGCAGCTTTTCACCAGGTGGTACCTGCGGGATGATGCCTTGCTGGTCCTTTTCCTGCTTCCCCATCATGGTGTAGGATTTTCCGGCACCCGTCTGCCCGTAGGCAAAGATGCAGACGTTATAGCCTTCAAAGGCATGTTGCAACATCTCCTCGCCAATGTCCTGGTACACTTGCTTCTGAGATGCATAGTTGATGTCTGCAGGCTACAGAGAGGAGTGTGGACAAGAAGATATTTGTCAAGGAGCTCCTCCTGCCTCTCCCCAGCCCAACGCTCCACGCGGGCTCGGCCTCCCACTGCTTACCGTGGTATGGGACCAGTAGGAATAGTCAAAGCTGAAGCTTTTTGGTGTCTCTTTGGGCTGCTTCGGGTTCAGGATAGCTAGGGGCAAACAGATGGGAACATGAGGCAACCTGGCCACCCATGGTACTCCCGCGACCCACATCCCATTCATAAGGGAAGAAGGGTGATGGGGTTCAGTCTGAATCACAGCACCCTCCAGCTCTGCAGATGGGTCCAGACCCCAACAGTCCCAGCAGAGGAGGTGGGTGCCATGGCCAGCAGAGCCTGCACCAGCCGAGAGCAGGGCAGAGCCTTGCCCAAACATCCTGTGGGCACAGTATGGGGACAACGGCTCCTTCCCTCAGGTTCCTTCCTGCTCCGTCATCTGCCTGTGGGATCCCAGCACTGACACCAGCAGATCACAGCCTTCCTTCACCCCACAGCTGGGGGGCCATGCCCAAAGCCACATGTGTTGGTGTTGTGGGGTGGGAGCAGCCACGGCCCCATCAGGGCTCCTCCAGGTCCCTGCCAGCTCCTGCCTCTCCTCCCCTGTGCTTTCTTTTGGGTACCCAGCCCCAGCAGGGTGATTAATGCCTCATGTTAGACTGCCAGCGGAAACAAGAGCCTGCTTTTTCCCATCCCCTGAAAAGGACGTTGCCATGGAAATTGCAGACTGAATCACTTCTCTTCCTCACTTGCTGCTCCTTTTTTTTTTTTTTGCCCCTGTAGCACATTTATTATGGGTTCTTTTCTGAAATAGCAGATGCATCAGAAGAAACCCAAACCAGCAGGGTAATCACGAGATCCAGCCATCAGCCATGTTAGGTGACACTGAAATGACCTTGTGGGCCAGCACAGCACAGTTCCTGTGCCCACAGCTTCCAGCTGCTCCCTGCCACCACCGGCGACAAGGAGGCCATAAAGCACCAAGGCTGAGAGCAGTCCATCAAAGCCATAACCTGCCCTGCCCTGGGGCCAGTGCTCAGCCAGGGCTTGTGCCTGCTTGGGATTCTAACTGGGACCTTCCCCAGGCACGGCGCAGCCTGTTTCCCGTGGGGCTGGATGCCCTGGTGTGTGGCGTTATGGATATGGATGCTTTCTGCTCCAAATTCCTCCTCCATTGCCACGACAGATTATCCCCCTGGAGGGATCCGCCACTTCTGGACTGAGACCTGTCCATTCCTGCCCACAAAAGCACCAAAGCGAGCAGGCAGAGGCTGGGAAGGGGGGGGACAGGATCTAGGCCTGACCACAAAATCACGGCAGGGTGCTGCTCAGTTGCCTCTTGCTATGGGCAGGAGCCCTACTGGTGTCTGGTTGGTGTGAGTGCATGTGAGCGGCCATTGCAAAAAGAAGCAGGGGCGGAGGCCACACAAGAAGTCGGGTGGAGCACCTCCAAAGGGTCCTGGGGTTCACCTGGCAGCTCCACCACGCTGCCTGACCCCCGGCTTGGGTCTGTCTCTGACCTGCAGAAATAACTCTTGCCAGAGTGAATGGGAGCAACACCACAGAAAAAAAAAAATCAGTCCAATGGGGGCAAAAGCAGGAGCAGGTAGGATGGGGCCACACAAGGCGGCTGTTCTGCATCCTAGTGCCAGCCCACGCTGTGCACAGGGTGGAGAAGCAGCCGGGGACGGCACCGAGCAGCTCCGGGCATCTCAGCTGCAGCTGCCCAGCTGGTCTGTCAGGCCAGAGACCAGGACATGGAACAGAAGGGAGCACACCAAAAACAGCTGGTCTCCTGTCCCCAAGCTGAAACGCTCTCCCCACACCCCTTTAATTACCATTTATTTACCCCCAGCGTGGCTGGATGCTGCTGGTGGGTTTTTTCCTCTCCTGTGACCAGGCATCCCAGGGCTTTTGCAAAGCTGCTGCAAAAAACTTGTGCTCTGGCCAAAGGGGATTAAAAAGGAGGTGGGAAAAGGGGGAGGAGGGGAGAGCAGACAGACATACAGACAGAAGGGAAAGGAGAAAAACATCTGGACACGACCCTTGTCTTCACCCTGAAGAGCCAGCAGCATGGCAGAGTGTAGTGAGTGAGCAAGCACCGAGCAAGATAAAACACAAGGCCCACAGGAGAGAAAATAATCGCCGTATTTTAAAGCCTGCAGAAGCACAGCTCCGGATGGAGAATATTAATGGCCTTGCGGGATGAAAGCCAAGGTCCCTTCCTCGTCATCCTGATGGGAGCTGCCAGGAAAGAGGCCGGGGGTGTCGGTGCCTGGTCTGGTCTCTGCAGCCATGCAGAGGAGGGGACACCACGGGGAAGAAAGCAGTAGTGTTGGCAGGCAGGCAGGCGGCCACCACGCAGCAAGCCAAGGGAGGGGTGGCTGTCAGTTTGGGGGAACGATGACAGAAAAGGGCTGACCCCTTTCCGCCCCAGCCCCCAGCCCCTGCTGTCCCCCCACAGGGCTTAATGCATTAGCCAGAACAACCAGCTCCCCCGCCCTGGTACGTGCAGGGGTCTCTGCAGGGGATTAGCTGACACTTTGTCTATTCATGGAGAAAAACCCCGCTGTCAGCAAAGGGCTGGCCAGGGCACTGCCCCTGCCCACAGCCCTGCCGGCCCCCCCAGCGTGGGCAAGGGCGTGAGGGACCGGAGGAGGGTGCAGACAGCAGGGCTGGGGGCAGCAGGACGGGCACGGGCAGATGTCTCCGAGCAAACACAGCCGTGGCAGAGGCAGGGGATGCCCAATGCTCTTGACCAGGCCTGGGGAGTAGAGGGTCCCTCCACACCCCCACGTCAGGGCCAGAAAGACTTTCCCACCACAAGGGGAGCAGCTCCACACCCCAGGCAGACAGAGCATCACTGCACAACCGGGCAGGGAGAGCCCCCGCCGAGATGACAAGAGACCAGCAGACGATGCCTCACAGACTCCCCCATTCCTCCTCCCCAGGTGAGCGAGGGGCCTGATGGGGTCACAGAGCCATTCTGCACCCCTGGGTGCCCTCCTCTCCCTCCCCCCGGGGTTGTCATGGCAGCCCGGCAGTGCACACCGCGGGGGTGGCTGGAGCCGGTGTTTCACCCACTGCTGCCACCAGTGACGCAGGAAGCCCCAGGCAGGCAGGGAGGGAGTTATTTTAGATGGTGTCCCATCTGGAGGCTTCCAGAGCCAAAGAGGAAGGATTCAGCCACCTTCCTCACCCAGTACCACCCAGCAGGTGTCATTTAAAGAGGGCGAATGCTGGACAGGCTCCTGACAGGATAGGCAGTCCCAAGCCCCCATGCTACATCCCTCCTCCCAGAGCACAACGTTCCCTTGGCAAAGCCCACTCCCACCCCTTCATCCTGCCGGTGTTGCAGCCCCAAGTGCTGCAGAAGTGGGGATGGGTGCCACAGTGTGCAGTGCCCAGCCAGGCAGTGCTGTCAGGAGCTGCTCGTGGGCCAGTGCGTGGTTTCCATGCTTGGGCGGGCAACCACAGGCTGGTCACCCTTGGCCCCACATCCACGCACCACTGATTCCCAGCTCTTCTGATACTTCCTACCCAGTAGGGATGCTGCCCCATTCAATACCACTGAAATCCAGGGGCTTGGTGCCACATAGATCCTCCTGCTACCATTTCAACAGCAGAACTGCATTTCCCCCGGGAAAGGTGACATCTCCCCTCTGATTTCCTCCTCCAAACAACCCAAGGTGCTATTGCATCTGCACCAAAGACCCTGGCAGCCTAGTGCTTGCCGCTGCAGCCAGACCATGCACGGTCCTCCCCTGGAAGCACCCAAAGTCTTCCCGAGCCCCTCTGCCCCCGACACCGGCACTCACTGGTGGTACTTCCTGACATCTGGATAATGCATTTAGATTCCCGGCTCATCTCCCGGGAGTTGAAGGGCCGGACGCGCACTGCCACCTTCACAGATGCTCCCGCCATCGCGCCAGCCGGAGGTGGGTCCTGCTAGCAGGGAGCAATGGCTGTCCTGCAAGGAGAGGAGAAAAGGGGATTAGGAAAGCCTGCACCTCAATCTCCATCTCGCACCTGTGCCAGAAAAATGAACAAAAAGCCTGTACAACAAAACCTCCCAGGAATGCCAGTTTGCCTCTGCCCGCAAGATGACATTTTGTTTCATCCTCCCATCTGCCCGCATTTTGCCTCTCCTGCCTCCCCCTTGTATCTTGGGTCAGGATCCCCTGCTCTGTCTCAGGGGGCATCCCTGCCCTTAACCCAGGACAGCACCCAGAGCCTCCATCATCCTCAGCATCACTCGGTGGGCACCCACAACAGTGGACAAAGCCACATAAGCACCATCAGCATGACCTCTGAGGAGCGGTTTTTCCATCCTGGGGTGCCAGTGGCACTGAACAGGTGCCCCTCACTTCCAAGCAAGCCCACAACCCCCTCCCTGCCCATCATCCAAGCCTCCTGCACCAGCAGTAGGACTGGGTGGAGGTGGAGAGAAAAATTATGGCATTAGTGTTGAGAGAGGAGGTGGTTGTTGAACACAGCTGCTGGTATTTGCCTCTCATTCAGCTCCCCGCAAAAGCAGAAGCACAGCATCAGCAAGACCAGCACCAGCCAACAAGCTGGTAGGGATCACACTCAGCTGAAGCTCCCACCTCACAATCATTTTTCCACTCCTTTTGCTAATATTATTAATCACAAACCTCACAAGACAAAGCAAACCATTCCTTAACACCTCTCAGAGCAGCCACTCAACCCAGCATTGGTGTTCGGACTCTCTGCGGCTGGTCCCACCTTTCCCAAGCCCTAGTTAAGCCTCACTAGTTTTGGCCAGAAAAGGATGCTGGAACCCTGGACCACCAGGTCCTTCAGGATTAGCCCTGATAAATTCCATTCCTGCCTTCCAACTCTCCTGCCCATTCCTTGCTCCCTAGCTCCCCATGCTGAGCCTGCCAGCAGAAGAAGAGCTCAGCACCCCGCAGCACGGGCAGGCACCAGCTCCTCTGGCGTTCCTGCCTGTGGGATTCCTGCAAAGGTGCTTGCAAATGCCCTGAGGCTTTTTGAGCCTGGTCTTTTCCAGCAGGAAGGAAAGAGATCAGGAGCGAGCAATGGCACAGCTCTGGATACACAGACCATGACTGGAAGGAAGTTGAGCAGTAAGGATGGGACTTCAACACGAGACGGGTTTTCCCATGGTGGAAATGAAAGATACAGTTGAATTTATGGAAAAGGAGGAAGGAAAAAAAAAAAGAGAACAAAATAAAACCACAGAATGGAAAGTGCCCCAAAAGAAGGGGATGGCTTTAAAACTAACCAAGGTTTGACAGCTCCCATTTAATTTCCAAAGAGGGTGGGAAGGAAACAAATGTATGCTCTGGCCAAAGGCAGGTACATTCATGGCACAGTGGAAAAATTTGCAGGCAGAAAGTATTACAAGCTCGGTGCTGTCTTTCAAAAACACTTCACCAGTTTTAGAAGCAAACATGCATCCCCAACAGCAGGCAGATAAATCTCCTGTTAAGAGTTCCCAAACCCTCCTCTCACTGCCCTGCTGGGATGGCTCCAGAGCTCCCACTGTGTTCAGCCAGCGATTATGCCCTTAAATCCCACCAGCTCCGGAGTTCAAGCATTTGGTCTTAGGCTTTCTTGAGCATTGGTTATTTTAAGCGGGCATTTAACACCACCATTGGGTCCCTGAGCCAGCGAGTGGGCTGCTGCACACTGACGGGCCTTTGCCTTCCCCACTCTGCTGCTGTCTCAGATTGGGGAGAAAGGAAAAATTAAACAGGACTCCTTGTCAAAGGGGATTAAAAAGTTGGGTTTTCCTTGAAACAATGGGATACAGTCCCGGGTGGAAGGGCTACATCCTCGTGAGGTGATCAGCTCAAGCTGCTCCATGCAGTGGCACTGCTGGTGCTCAGGGAAGATGGACTTGTTGCTAGGCTAAACTGCCTGCAGCGCCCGACACCTGCCTGTGTCAAACACGCTCTCTGCCCCCCAACTTTGCAGTCTCTCCAGCTCCCAGGGCTATGAAGAGGTGCGTCAGGTTCCTGGGCTCCTGCCTTGTGGCACAACACATGGCAAGAGCCATCGGCACCAGAACGGCACACCCATTAGAGACCCCACCAGCCCCGGCATGGACCACTGCCCACCACGGGCAGCTTCAGACCCTGCCCTTGTTCCCTCCCACTCCTGTGCCATTCCCATCACATCCCCCTCCAGCCCTATCATTTCCCATGAAGAAGCTCGGGTTTCTCCTTCGTCCCACTTTTCCGGTGCCTTGTCTTGCTGCGTGCCCTCTGTCGGTGGCTGCTTGCCCTCCTCTGCTGGGAGAGCCCACTCAGCCCCACACCACTACCCCCCCAGCCCACCCTCATTGGCCATGAGAAGCCCCCTCCTCACTAGCAAGACCTTTCCTCTCTCCCTAATCCCACACCCCAGCATATTCCCAGCAAGCCCTCCGGCTCGCCTAGCCCAGCAGAATGAGCTCCTCTCCCTGCCGACATTCCCTGCCGCACAGCATCAAGCTCGGCTCCATTTTCTGTCTCCATCCACTTGCTTCAGCTTCCTTGATCCGCAAAGTGCCACTCCCCTCCTGCTCTCCTGCAGCTCTCCAGTCCCATCTCTGCCACAGTGCTGCAAGGACCCCAGGCAGTGCCGTGCCCCTTTGGGGAGCGCCGGCAGCCCCCAGATCCTTTCCAAGCCTTCTCTCCTTCCCCTGACTCTTATTTTCCCGCCTCGGCCGCAGGGATGAATTCAGCCTGCAGCCCACAGAACATGGCAGCACCACCAGCCATTGCTGGCCACAGGCGCTCAGCATCCCCCGGAGAGTGGGGATGCACTGCAGCGGGCAGGCTTTGTGCAGGCAGGGCAGGGGCAGGGGCAGGGGCAGGGGCAGGGAGCCTCCGCTGAGACAGGGGGGTGGTTGGGAGCCCAGCCAGCTCGCTTTGCCTGGGCACAGTCAGCCACTGCCTGCTCAATCCACCATCGAGAGAAATTCAATAAGCCACTATCAGCCTTTCACTGGGAGCAGGTCAGCACCACAACCCCACTCCCTGCTCCCTCCCTGCCTCCTCCCGGCACCACCCCACACACAAGGGAGGCAGCAAAGAAGGACAGCAGAGTCTCCGGGGCCATGGTGGTGCCAGGGGAGGGGGGGAGGAGGGGGGATATGTCTGGCCCTTGACCTGTCCCCTAAGTCTGCAGGGCATTTCTTCCCCCCACGTCCTTTGCAGCCTGCTGTGCTCTGCACACCCCTACCAGCACACCTGCCAGCCCTCAGTGATGGGCGAAAGGCCTAGAGAGCAAAGATTAACTGCATCAGCTAAGATTAATTGGGCAGTGATTAGCCAGCAAGAGCTCTCTTAAGTCCAAGGGCTACCAACTGGCAGCCCTTCTGCCACTGCTGAGAAGTGACCAGTGGGATGGGCGGCATTGTCCCCAGGTGCCACCTGCAGTGAACCCTTCCACTGTGGGAAGAGATGCTTCAGGGACATGCTGTGCTGCCTGTCCCCTGGGTGCTGCAGGACACTGGGAATTCAGTGATGCTAACATGAGTAAACACGGCCAGGGTGTCCCCGTTTCCTGCCACCCAGCACGGGGCAGGGGCTGCCTGCAGCTCTGGCAGATGAAGAGCTGCCTGCACCAAGGGAAATCCAAGGAGAGTTTCTCCTTTTGTCTGCGCTCAGCCCTGTGTCACCTGGGTGGCCAGGTTGGACGTCCCGTCTGGCTGTGCCTCCTGAGCCATGATGCTCTCAGCCACCGATGGGCTTTGTTTTAATGAGCCCTTCCCCTGCATCCCTCTTTGGCCCCCCCCAGCTCAGCCTGGGACCGCGGGACCCTGCCCTCCCTCTGGGAAGAGTGGAGAACCCTCGGGGCCCAGATGACGCGGCACCATCGCCTGCTTCCCGCTCCCCTCCCACCCCGCACGGGGCTGTGACAGTGCAGTTTTCTCCAGAGCAGCACCCATAGGCAGGGAAGCAACTGGGAGGGTGAGGTGCTCCCACCCATCCCCAGCTGAAATCCAGCCCCCTGCTTCCCCGGTGCCATCATGGGCACTGTGCCTCTTCACCTCCCGCCCACCCGGGTGGGGAACACGGCTTTGGGGCACTGTTTGCAGCTCCTTGAGAATTTCAGTAGGGATTAAATTGGCAAGTAGCAGATTTAAGGCCGTGGATGAGAGGGTTTGCTCCCTATCCCCACTGCAAAGGTAAGTCACCTCCCACTGTCACCCATTCCCTCCATCCTCTCTTCTGCACACCAAAACCCACCCTGGGGAAAAGCCGCATGGAAAAGGCAGTGAGCTCTGGTGGGTTACCAGCACAGCTGTGCATGGAGAGGAGTGCTGGGCAGCCAGGGATACTAGTGGCGAAAACGTGTCCTGACACCCACAGGGTTTGGGGGCTGCAGCTCTGGCCAGAACACAGGGAGGCAGAGGGGTGGTGGCAGCATCTCTGCCAGCACCAGCTGCTATCTGCCAGACAAAATGGAGGTCAGAGGCAGTGTGTCGGGATGGCTGGAGCCCACCACACCCCTGGTGGTACCCCAGGAGAAACGGCTGCTGCCCCCTTCCCATGCCAACAAGGCCACCTGCCGAGGCGCTACTCTGGGCACTGGGGCACGGAACGACGGCTGTTGGGTCGCAGGGGAGATGCTCATTTGGTTCCTTGACTTCCCCAAGACCACAGCTGAGGTGTGGAATTGTAACAAGCAGGAGAGCCCAGCATACAGGGGGTCTGTGGGGTTCAGGGGAGGGGATGCTGTCCCGTGGGGGAAGAGAAGGAAGAGGAAGAAGACAATGGGGCAGGTGCAGGGCTGCTCCCTGGGAGCCAGCACGGCCAAGCGCGGGGCTCCGCACCAGCCTGTCCACCCTGGGAGCACCCCAACCTTCAGCCACAAGCCATCGACGCTGGTCTGCAGTGACATGGCAGCCTTTGCCCAGTTGCCCCCAAGGTCGGCAGCAGCAAGGACAAGCAAGAGCCTCGGCTTCGCGGCGCCTTCACCAGCCACCCTCCCCGGGCAAGAGCCCCAGCTGGGAACCCACCGCTGCCTCAACAATGACAGAGCAAGATGGCTCAGCTTCGTGCCCAGCCCCAGCGGGAAGAGTGGGGGCGCCTCCGGGGTGAAAAGGGGTCCGTGCCCCCTCCCGCGGGCTGCAGGGATGGCATCTCCTCCCTCCCTACCCCAGGCCGGTGTTGGGGCTGCAGAGGCGGGATCCTTCTGGAAGCCGGGGCGGCACCTGCCGCGCTGGGGACCCGCGAGCAGCCATCACCCACCCTCCCTCCCCCGCGCCTCGGGGGA
>NW_015094503.1:79157-86057 GCF_001431845.1 Calidris pugnax
CCCCCCCCCCGCTCCTCACCGACCGCGAGGCCACACGTCCCCTCCGCGTCCCAGCCTTTCCCCAAGGCTTCCCGGAGGACAGGCGGCAGAGAGGATGCTGTGAGCATCCCGCAGCAATCCCAGCAGTGGGGAGTCCCCTCGTGGCTGGGGCACAGGATGAGGGGCTGGGGCTCGGGACCTCTCAGGACGTCAGGACTTCTGGTCCTCACTCCGGTAGCTGATGACCAGGCAGCAGTCCCCAGGCTAACTCTGGTTTTCATCATCCATGTGGTGGTGACCGCTACAGTCCCCAGCTCCTCTCAATGCCCCGGCTTCCTGAGCAGAAGTGCTCTTGCTTGGCACTGTGCCAGCCCCACACACCTTCCCCAAATGCCTTCAGCACCAGCTGCCTGTGCCAGCTCAGCCGGGGGGTGGGTGGGAGGGACGACGATGACTTCCACCCCATAACCATCATCCTCAGCCCAAAGCTTTGCTCACCGACTGGCTCATCTGGCTGGGGACCCGCTCCTGGACATGCTAGGAGCTGGCAGTGGGCAGCTTGTTTGTGTTTCAGAGCATGGATGGCAGAGAACATGCAGGAGGATGGGCATGATACAATGGACAATGGGCCCACATGGCAGGTGACAGGCACAGCATACTGAGCAGGAACGCGTGGCCTGTGGCATCGTCAGGACACGCTGTGATGCCCATGAGCTAGGCTGAGCCTGCAGAGCACAGCTCGCTGTGGCAGGAACTGTGGCCATGTCCCACCCCATGGCTCTGTCCTCGAGCAAACCATCCTGATGGCCAGCCTCCCCCTGTCACTCAGCAGGCATCCTTCTGCAAGGCAGGTCCTCTGTCAGGGAAACGTGGCTGACAGAGCTTTGTGCTGCTGGAGGAGTCGTGACCGTGGTGGCTGTGCTGGGCTGGTCCCAGCAGAACAATCCCATGGCACCGGAGCTGTGTGCTCAGGTACCGGGATCCCATCTGCTGGGATGATGTTGGGGAACCATCAGCCACAGTGTCCTGGGGACCACAGGGACAGCATGGGCATTTGCCAGTCCAGAAGCTGGAGTGCCTGGGGAGCAAGATCCCTCATCACTAACAAGTGGGAACTCCCCAAAATAGGGGAGCTAAGACAGCAGTGCTGGCACTGGTGACACATTAATAGGACTTGGAGGTGGCCAGGGTCAGAGTCCAGGCAGGCGGGGGAGCCCTGGGGTCAGGGTCCACAGGGACAGTGGACACTGCTGGCACAGGATGCACTTTGCTGCGGTGCTGGGTGCTGCACGGGCAGCTGCCACTGCTCCTCTCATCCGGGCTCAGTTCCTGGGGATGGCAAGGCGCACCATGGCCACCAGCCTGCTCCATGTCCCCCCGCCCCAGAGCCTGCTCCGGCCGCTGACCATACCAGAGAGGCTGCTGCTCGGACCGGGGCCCAGCAATGTGCCCGCCCGCATCCTGGCTGCCGGTGGCCAGCAGCTCCTGGGCCACATGCACCCTGAGGTGCTGCAGGTGAGCTGCCCCAGCCTTCTTCCCCTGCCCTCCCCTCCCTCGCCTCCCGTGAGGGACTGGGACAGCTTAGCCAGGGTGAGGGGGGCCATAGCAGCACCAGTTGGTCCCCTGCCACCACAGGTGATGGATGAGATCAAGGCAGGCATCCAGTATGCCTTCCAGACACGGAACCAGCTGACCCTGGCCATCAGTGGCACCGGCCACTGTGCCATGGAGGCTGCCCTCCTCAACCTCCTGGAGCGTGGTGACACTGTGCTGGTGGCTGTCAATGGCATCTGGGGACAACGCGCTGCCGACATTGCCAGGAGGCTGGGTATGCTGGGGACAGCTGGACAGAACTGGTGGGGTTCAGGGGACTGGGCTTGTGGGTGGGATGCCAGAATGTGACCTCTGGTTTGCTGTCCCCATCCCAGTGACAATGGCCAGGGACACTTCTGTGGCCGGAGAGCATTCCAGGTTTTTTCCAGGGTGATGTCCCTCTGCTTACAATGGTTTATGGCTTTTTCCACTGGGCAAATCTGTGGGAGGCTGGATCCTGGCAGGCAGCCGCACTCCTGGTTCGTGTGTGACCAATTCCCACACCAAGCAGGGTGAATTCCCACACCGAGCAGCCCAGTGGGAAGTATGCCCAAACCTCACTCTCCCTTTGCCCACATCTGTCCCAGGAGCCAATGTCCACGAGCTGCTGAAGCCCCCGGGCGAGTACTTTGCTCTGGGGGACATCGAGGAGGTGAGTGCCAGCCTTGATGCGGGGCGGTGGGCACAAGCTGGCCCCGGGGATGGTCACCTTCCTCTCTGTTTCATGCAGGGCCTGGTGCGGCACAAGCCTTCCGTGCTCTTCATCACCCACGGGGAGTCCTCCACGGGGGTGCTGCAGCCACTGGAGGGGCTGGGGAAGCTGTGCCACCGGTCAGTGTATGGCAGGCACCTGTGGGGGCTGGCGGCACCCCGGGGTCACCCTTGAGGACTGGGGCACAGGGATTTACACGCGCCAGACTCTCCTCTGGCTTTGTTGTGCTGGAAGCAGTTGGTGCCAGGAGAAATGCAGTCTTGTGGGGACTGGGGTTCTGGAGTTGCAGGCAGAGGGGTGGCAAGAGGAGGTGGCAGGGACACCAGGCTGAGCTCTGTCCTCCCACAGGCACAGCTGTCTGCTGCTCGTGGATGCAGTGGCATCTCTCGGGGGTGCTCCCATCTTCATGGACCAGCAGGGTAAGAGCCACAGTACCATCACGGGCAGCCAGGGGACAAGAAGGCTCATGGCTGGGCCAGGGAGGAAGGGCGGTAGGATCAGACACACTGTCTAGGTTTCTGGCTAGCAGCACTAGAAACTGGTCCAGTTGCAGTCGGAGAGCCTGTTCCCCTCAGGGGACCACCAGCAGTGCGGGGTGTCCCCCAAACACAAGCAGGACCTGCAGCATGTGCCACCCACCTGCAGCTGGGTTGGAGGGGCTCAGCACGTCCCTGCTGGGAGCCCCCAGTTCCTAAGAAGCTGCCTCTCCTTTCGGGCAGAGATCGATGTCCTATACTCGGGGTCTCAGAAAGTCCTCAACGCCCCCCCCGGCAGTGCCCCCATCTCATTCAGCGAGCGAGCCAGGTAAGGGCAGCCCTGTCCCATCAGAAGTAAAGGCAATGGGGCTGGAGCAAAGGCTGTCGTTCCCCTCCCTGCCCCCAGCTTTGCCAGGCATCCACTCCAGCCCTGCTCTGGAGAGCATGCCCAGCAGCAGTGTTCAGCCCTCGCTTTGGGGTCCCCTGGACATGGTGGGATCAAGGCCTGGCTCCTCCAAAGCACTCTGCCTCGCCAGGGAGAAGATACTGAGGAGGAAGACAAAGCCCCCATCCTTCTACCTGGACATGGCTTGGCTGGCAAACTACTGGGGCTGTGACGGGGAGCCACGAAGGTGAGGGTAGGGTGTCCTGGGACAGATGGCTGTGGCTGACCCACTGCAGCCTTCACCCTGGCTCGGTGGCCACCTGCCCTGCAGGGCTCGGGCCTTGTCTCCCCATCACCCTGTCACTGGTCACAAAGCAGCCCTGTGTATTTGCAACCTCTTTGCGGTGGGTAAAGAGGAGGGAGGACACCGCACCCTGGTTTCCCCCAACAGTGAGCCCCCCCCACCTCTGCTTCCAGCCGGACTGAACCCACCTGGGTGCCCCTTGGGTTTTGCAGGTATCATCACACGGCACCAATCAACAGCTTCTTCAGCCTGCGGGAAGGCTTGGCCATGCTGGTGGAAGTGGTGAGCAGCACCAGGGAGGCAAGGGAGCACCAGCAGTGCTGGTGGGGTTTGGGAGAGTGCCCAGACCTTCTCCCTCCTTCTGTGCCCACAGGGTCTGGAGACCTCGTGGGAGCGCCACCGGGCCAACTGTGCCCAGCTGTGCCAGGGGCTGCGTGACCTGGGGCTTGAGCTCTTTGTGAAGGAGGAGGTGGGTACGAGGCGAGCTCACCACCATGGTGCAGGAGCAGTGTGAGGACATGACCCTGCGCGGCTGGAGATGTGCCTGGGCAGCTTTTGATGCTGGAGAAAAAGCTCCCAGCGCTGCTTTCTCCTGACAGGCTGCCGGGCTCACAGGGGGACAGGGCTGTGGCCAGGAGCTGCAGATCTAACCCGCCTTCTCTCTTCCTCAGAAGGCGAGACTTCCCACAATCACCACCGTCAGAGTGCCTGAGGGCTACGACTGGAGGGACATCACAGCCTTTCTCATGGAGAACCATTCCATCGAAATCGCCGGGGGCCTGGGCCCCTCGGTGGGCAAGGTGGGCAGCATCCTCCCCTTCCACCGCCCACGGCCGGGCCCCCAACCCGCCTGGTGGACACATCCACCAAGAACACACCCAACCACTAACTACTGCTCTCTGGCTGCAAACAGCAAACACGGCTGGATGCGTCCCATCGCCTGCAGCAATGCATAGCAGCTCCTAAC
This sequence comes from Calidris pugnax, assembly GCF_001431845.1. NCBI lineage: Eukaryota > Metazoa > Chordata > Aves > Charadriiformes > Scolopacidae > Calidris > Calidris pugnax. The sequence continues at coordinate 83,574 of NW_015094503.1, forward strand.
CACACACAATTGCTGCGAATAATTGAATAACCGTGCACATAATTAGCAGGGCGACACATCTTTAGCGGGAATGTGTGTTACACAGGAGCGAGCAATGCCTTGTACACAAGCACTCGTGCCCAGCCACATGCATGGCCGCTCCTCGCGTGGCCCCTGCTCTGTGCAGGACCCCGCGCTCTGCTGCCGGCCGTTCTGCTCTCAGGGAGATGGCACTGGGGCATGGCCACAACGTGGGGTGCTGCAGGGAGATGCTCGTCCTTCTCCTCTCAGGTTCTGCGCATTGGCCTCATGGGCTGCAACTCCACCAGCGGCAACGTGGACAGTGTGCTGCGTGCCCTGAGAGACGCCCTTGTGCGCTGCCACCGCCACAGGCTCTGAGCACCCCTGCAAAGTGGGGGTCCAGCTGAGGCAGCGTGGTGCTCCCCCTCATACCCAGCTGCAAGCAGCTGGCAGGCAGGGGGCTCTGCTGCCTCTTCAGAGCGCTGGCAGGAAACGCTGCAACACCCATTAACCCAAGCCAGAGTGGGAAGGAGAAGCTGGAAGAGCAGGAGATGGGGAGGTGAGGGCTGCAGCTTGCTGAACACAGGATGTGGCTCAAAACCCTTTCTTCCAGTCCCCACACAGGGTCACTCCTCACCCTGATGGCCTGGGCCCCCAGCTGCTCCCTTTCCCCTGGCCCCAGGGTACGACAGCCCCACTGCAAGCTGACATGAGGTCTGGATGCAGGATCTGACCTTCCCCTCCTACCACCATCACTGTCCCCGCACCAGAACCCCCACAGTGCAGCTCACCATACATCCACCCCAGATTAGGTACCCTGGGATGAAACACCCTCCCTGGCGCCCAGCTCCACCAGGGGATCCGAGAGGCTGTGCATCCCCACCCAGCTGCAGCAGATGTGAGCTCGCTCCCTGGTACTATCCTTCCTCAATAAAGCAACACGACAGCATGCTGCTCCCTAGCTCCATAGCTCGCCTTGCACCCCCACACCGAGTTTCGAGAGATCCAGATGGGGCAGCAGCGGGGTCCTGCTCAGCTCTGCTGGGGTATTTCTCGACGGATCTTGGAGAGGAGCTGGGACATTGCTGAGCGGCGTGCGCCATCCTGGATCCGGTACACCTGGAACTGAGTGCAGGTAGATGGGGAGTGAGGGGAAAGGGCTCTCCACCCTGCTCGAGCCCACACCCCAGCACTGCCAGCCTCTCGCAGCCTCCACGGCAGGGTTGGGCAGCATACACCAGCAGCTACCAAGGGCCAGAGCATTCTGGGGCACAAATTCCAGCACATCCTAAGCTGCCCAGCCCTGGTGGTTTCTGGTATTGTCACGCTCCACCTCACAAAACCAGCCCAGGGTCTCCGGTCCCCATTACCTGGCTGAGAAGTATGTCAAAGTAGGCTGTGTCCCAGTATGATCCATCCTTGGCAGGGAGCTGCAGGAGGGCTCGGGTGCCGGTGTCTGCCTGCCACCTGTCAGTCCACGCAGGGAGGCCAAAATGGAAGCGGAGGAAGCGTCGGGGGTCCTGGGCGAAGCTCTCCACTTTACGGTAGAGGGAGGTGAGGTCCAAGGGCTCTCCTTGGAAGAGGTTCTCCTCTGGGTGCAGAAAATGGGGCAGGCAGCCGGTGGCCAGGCAGCGGAGGAGGATCACCAAGAGCCTGTAGATGGAGCCCTCCAGGTCCTGCCAGTCCTCTGGGGAGGGGAAGAGCTCTGTGCTCCACAGCAGCACCATCTGCGGGGAGGGAGAGAAGGGTGTGGGATCAGGAACCCCCCACAAAGGCCGTGCCTTCACACCCTGCAAGTCACTACGCAACAACCCATGGGGCTGAGACCTCAACATGGACACCATGTCCCCAGCAGCCTAGAGCTGTGCAGACCCTCAGAACTGCTGCTTTAGCTGCTGCAGGCACAGATGATGCTCCACCATCAAAGGTTTTGAACCTTTGCTTCACTCCCCAAAGAGCCCCTGTCTCATAGAATCATAGAATCATAGAATTGCCCAGGCTGGAAGGGACCTCCAAAAGTCATCCAGTCCGACCTCCCTGCAGTCAGCAGGGACACCCCCAACTAGACCAGGTTGCCCAGGGCCTCATCGAGCCTCTCCTTGAATATCTCCAGGGAAGGGGCCTCAACCACCTCCCTGGGCAACCTGTTCCAGTGCTCCACCACCCTCACAGTGAAGAACCCTCTCCTCATCTCCAGTCTAAATCTGTTCCCCTCCAGCTTGAAGCCATTGCCCCTCGTCCTGTCACTACAGGCCTTTCTAAACAGGTTCTCCCCAGCCTTCCTGTAGCCCCCTCAGGTACTGGAAGGCCGCTATTAGGTCTCCCCGGAGCCTCCTCTTCTTCAGGCTGAACAACCCCAGCTCCCTCAGCCTGTCCTCGTAGCAGAGGTGCTCCATCCCCCTGATCATCCTTGTGGCCCTCCTCTGGACCCTCTCCATCAGGTCCATGTCCTTCTTATATTGAGGGCTCCAGACCTGCACACAA
>NW_015094503.1:86585-90793 GCF_001431845.1 Calidris pugnax
ACCTCCCTGCAGTCAGCAGGGACACCCCCAACTAGACCAGGTTGCCCAGGGCCTCATCGAGCCTCTCCTTGAATATCTCCAGGGAAGGGGCCTCAACCACCTCCCTGGGCAACCTGTTCCAGTGCTCCACCACCCTCACAGTGAAGAACCCTCTCCTCATCTCCAGTCTAAATCTGTTCCCCTCCAGCTTGAAGCCATTGCCCCTCGTCCTGTCACTACAGGCCTTTCTAAACAGGTTCTCCCCAGCCTTCCTGTAGCCCCCTCAGGTACTGGAAGGCCGCTATTAGGTCTCCCCGGAGCCTCCTCTTCTTCAGGCTGAACAACCCCAGCTCCCTCAGCCTGTCCTCGTAGCAGAGGTGCTCCATCCCCCTGATCATCCTTGTGGCCCTCCTCTGGACCCACTCCATCAGGTCCATGTCCTTCTTATATTGAGGGCTCCAGACCTGCACACAAGACTTCAGGTGAGGTCTCACCAGAGCAGAGTAGCTCTGAGGCAGCTCTGAAACAAGCCCAAGCCTTCTGCAGGCACCAAGCTGTAGTAAAATACCCTGCTTGTTGTTTCCGTCACCCATTGGCAAGGCAGGTGAACCCCCAGCGGCTGCCACGCCAGCTTCCTCAGCACGGTGCTGGTAAACAGACTGGTACCAATGCCTTTTGGCCATATGGTGTAATGGGCAATGCACGTATTGTGCTGAAGCAGAAGATGCTTTTTTTGAAGGACAGATGCATAGTGCACACTTTTAAAAAAAATAAACCCAATACATCAAAGAACACAACATAAAGCAAATCTCCAAGTACTGGAGCCATTCGCTCAGCAGAAGATGACTTTGCCTCCATCTCTACCCTGGCCTGGTGAGCTGCCACAAAGCAGGGCACACCTAGGCTGTGCCACCAGGTCCTGTCCCCAGCATGGCCCCTTTCCCAACTGGTGTCACCAGCTGGCATTGGTCCAGAGTGCCAAAAACAGGTTGGGTAGGTAGAGAAGGGTTTTGTCAGAAGAAATGCCACCCTCAGCCCTGCAAGGGCACCTCCCAGTATGCTGAAGCCCAGCATGACCGGCAGTATGGCAGGGACAGCGATGCAATCCCCAGTATGTTCCCTGCAGACACAGGCAGCCTGTGTCAGGGGACGGCACAGAGCCCCAGCTCGTAGTGGTCAGAGTGTTTCAGGCTCAAGACTGAGGGTTCAACCCAGCAAGTGCCTGTCATTTGCAAGGAAGAAGGATTAAACCCCTCTAACCATGGCTGGTGGCGTGCATCCTTTCCAGACACAGCCACGGGCAGATCCCAAAGCACTGCAGTCAATTGGGTTTGTTGCTTGGGATCTTCTTCTAGCAGCGACTCGGCTGCAGTGGGGTGCAAGGGAGCATGCTTGGCTCTGCCTGCCCAGAGAGACACGGTTCCACCAGCAGAACCTGCCTACCTTCAGGTGGTTGAAGGTGAGACCGCCTTTTCCACCCTCTTCTCCCCAGTCCTGGCTGCGGAGCTGGTCGAGCAGGCGAAGGCTGTCCAGACGGGGTCCCTTCTGTGTGTCCACTGCCTGGAGCAGCTTAAGGATGGGGAGGTGAGTGGAGGATCTGCAAGAGAAAGTGGGGTCCAGTGATAGGGAGGATGGAGACCTGTGCCCTCCCAGCTGGGGAGAGGATACCTGCAATGACCTAGCAAGCATGAGGACCTTCCCCAGCTGCACATGTGGCTCCAGACATGCAGTATCCTGGATCCACCTCCTGCACCCACCTCTGGTGAAGTGGGACCAGGGAGATTTGCAGCACGACAGGGATATTGCTGAGCAGCTCCTGCCTTTGCAGGAGGGACAAGAGGGGAGGCGAAACGGGGAGGCTGGATTGGACCCCAAGGAGGGGCCAAGCATCCAGCTGGACCACATTGTGCCCAAAATAAGCCTGGGCTGGTCCAGCCAGATGCTTGGTGCCTCCTTGGGACTGGATAGCTGTGCTGGCTGGTGAGATGTGTGTCACCCTGGCCCCTCTCCCTCCCACAGCCTGACCTGGGAGGCATCTCATCACCCTGCTGCTACCAGATGCCCAGGCTCGCTCCTGAAGCCCAAGCAGTGATCTGAGAGCTGCCACCCACCGTGCGGCCAGGATTCAGCTCCTGTGAACAATGCCAGGGGGGAGTGTGGGGGTGTATCCTTCAGTTGCATCACCCTCCCTCTTTCCTTGAGCTGCCTGAAATTTGGCTGAGGTTTTTTTCCCAACACAGAAAAAACATGACAACAGGGCAGCAGGTTTGGGCATCATGAGGGGGTGACTCCACCCTTCTGTTGACATGTCCCTTCTTTCACTTTCCCATCCCCTTTTTGCCTACACCCTGCAGTGCTGCCAGCCAAGGGGGATCCCCGGGGCAGGGTCACCTCACTGTGGGTGCAGTCGAGTTGCTCACCTCCAGCAATGGGCAGAGGCTGGAACAAAGTGGGCCTCTTCCGTGGCCTTCTGGAGGCTGCCTTTGGGGAAGCCCCTGTCTCTCTGCCTCCCCTTGAGCTGGAGTGGCTCCTGCCACCTCTTCACCACAGGGACAATGTCAAAGCGGAGAGTCTTCCAGCCACCACGGATGAGCAGGGAGAGCTCCATAGTATCTTCCTGCAGATTTTCAGCACTGAGGTCACCTAGATGTGGAGGGCTTGGTTAGGAAATTACCACAGCCGGTCCCGCAAGCTGAACCGGCTATGTGCCACACTGCCTGTGGGCACGTCGCACCCCATTCAACTCATCCCTTCCCAATGCTGCAGTTTCCCGGTGAAAGCTGCTCTCTGAACCCCACTGGGGTGGTTTTCAGGAAGGAGCATTGCTCCAGCAGGTCTCAGGGCCAGGCCAGCAGGTGTGTGGACAGCAGAAAGCCCCAAGCAGCTAAACAAGGCCATGCTGCTGGGTGTCTGAACAGTGTCAAAAACCCCAATGTGGTCCAACAAAAAAGGACCCAGAAAGGTCTCAGGTTGTGGGGGTAGAGGAAGACAAAGGGCTCTGGCTTGGCTAAGGAGGAAGGAGGAAATGGCAGGCTTGCTGGGGATGGGTTAAGAGACTGCCAGACCTGCTGGTCCTCTCACATCACCTTTCCATCAGGACTGAGATTTACTTCAAGAAGCGCCTTTGGAGATGGAATCTGTGAAGAAGCTGATGGGACCCCTACAGGCATTCCCAGGGTCCCTTCCCCACCATGTCCTTCCTGAGGACACTGGTTCCAGCTGAGACCACGTGTGCGCAGGGTCAGACCCATGCCCCAGGGTGCAGCCCTGACATGCTTCCAGCTTGCCCTCCAAACAGCCTCCTCCAGGGAGCAGGGGGCATCAGAGGCCAGGAGAGATGGGGGGAACACAGTTCGGTTCCTGAGCTAACTCTCCTTAGGAACTAACGGCAGGGGTGGGTGAACCGTCCGTGGACCCACCACCTGTGAAGGAAGGTGCCATCAGCTGAGGGTGAAGATGCCTGAGGATTGACTCTGCCGCTGTGGGATGGCAGGGAGTAGTTCACATCTCCTGTTCCTTAGCTGAGGGCAAAGCCTGTCCCAGTGCATGGCAGGGCACCTGCCAGCTTGCTTGTGCAGGCTTTTGGATCAGCCTGTTCTTGCAGGGCCCACTGCCGAGCTGGGCTCCCCTCCCCAGCTGCGCTAGAGGCAGTTCCTGCCGGGGAAGCGCCTGGCGAGCGTACGTACCTGGCTGCAGCAGGAACTGGCGCTGGCAGTGCACGATGGCAGAAACAAGGAGCTCTTTCAGGCGCTGGAGGACTTTTTCCGGAACTAGGCACCCTGCACCACCTCCCTGCTCCATTGCACCCACGGTGCCGGTCCAGTCCTCCAAGTCGGTCCCTGGAGAAGGCACTTCCAAACAGCAGGTGTCCAGCCCTGGATGGTGCCCGGTTGGGCTGTCCCCAGGCTGGCACACCACCACCGACAGGGCATTACCGTCGACTCGCAGGGGGACTTCCACAGTGACAGCATCCTCAGAGGCACAGAGAGCTAACTCAAAGGCTTCCAGGTTCCTGGCGTAGTCCACGAGGAAGCGGGGGTCCCTGGCGTGGACGCCCTCCAGCAAGGTGAGCAGGATGTCCTCGGCCCGCTGGAAATGCTCCAGCCGCTGCCTCTCGCGGGACAGGATCACCTCGAGGTAGCTGTGCCAGGGGGAAGCTCCGGCTGCCATGGCAGCTCCGCCGCTGTCCCCAGCCCGCTCGGAGCAGGACTCAAAATCCGTGGGCGGGG
>NW_015094503.1:91071-101728 GCF_001431845.1 Calidris pugnax
CCCTCCCAGCCGGTGCCAGACAGAGGCGAAACGCCGCCCTCCCGGCCCGGCCCAGCTGGGCTCGGCAGGCTCGGCCGCCCGGGCGGGTCTGCTCCGCTCTGGGTGCTGCGCCCACGGGAGCGGGCTCACGCCGGCGCCGGGCTGGGCCGCGGGAGGGCCCCGTCACGCATGTAATGAATAACTGAAGATTTGCTGCTGATCAAATCTTAGGATTATACTTTTCTGTTATATATAGTGTAAGAAAGTCCTGACTTACACAAACTGCAATGCTATCAAAATGTGTCCATGTAAGCGAATGTTTATCCTTGTACTAACCAAATGCATGTAAGAGATGGCACAAGCTGATTATGCCACCACCACTTGTAAAACTCGCCTAAAGTCGGATTGTAATTTACTGACCCAACAATTTAAGCAAGAAGAACGAGCCCATTGTGGCAGTCCTGAGAACTCCCTAACAAGAAGAGACGTCCACAACGTTATATTGCTAAACCACATGATAATGTCCTGTTTTGACAAGATAAGCTTAACCCCAATGTTATCCGTGTTTTAACTCTGTACTAATTAATCAGGTAGAAGGGGAAGGGTATGAACTAATTTACAGCCGACATCATCTTGAAACCGCCTTGAAGCAAGACAGACCAGATGGAGTAAAGATAAGGGAAGAAGCAGAGGGGTGTACTGAAGGTGTCGAACCCGACCTCTGTGAGGATAAAAAGAGCTATTCAGCTTGCTTGAATTTGCGAGCCTTGGTGGAGCTGCGACTCCCCGGCCGCCCAGCGCTGCTTTTGCTTTCCTACCTTAATAAATATTTAGTGAATCTATTTCGGACTTAGTTTTTTATTTTAACTATAACAACGCAGGTGCTCAGCGCAGCCCCGCCCGCGGTGCCGCCGGCCTTAGGCCCGAGGTCGGGCTCCGGGTCAGGATGCCGGGCGCGGACAGCCCCCCGCGCCCCTCGGCCGGGCTGAGACCCCACGGCCCGCCCCGCCTCCACGCGTGGGCCCGCCCCTCAGCCCCGCCCCCTCCCTAAGCCCCGCCCCCGGCACGCCCTGCCCGCTCGTAGGCCCCGCTCCCGCCCCTCCCGTCCGCGGTCGCCATGACGACGGCGCTGGGCGGCGGGGAGCATCCCCACGGGAGTAGCGGCAACACAGAATCACAGCATCACAGAATGCTATGGGGTGGGAAGGGACCTCTGGAGATCACCCAGTCCAACCCCCTGCCAGAGCAGGGCCACCCAGAGCAGGTCCCACAGGAACGTGTCCAGGTGGGGTTTGAATGTCTCCAGAGAAGGAGACTCCACCACCTCCCTGGGCAGCCTCTGCCAGGGCTCTGCACCCTCACAGGAAAGAAGTTCCTCCTCGTGTTTAGGTGGAACTTTTTATGTTCCAGTTTGTGTCCGTTTCCTCTTGTCCTGTCCCTGGGCACCACTGAAAAAAGACCAACCTCGTCCTCTTGACACCCACCCTTGAAGTATTTATAGGCATTGATCAGACCCCCCCTCAGTCTTCTCTTCTCCAGACTAAACAGACCAAAGTCCCTCAGCCTTTCCTCAGCAGAGAGATGCTCCAGGCCCCTCATCATCTTTGCAGCCCTCTGCTGTGCCCTCTCCAGCAGTTCCCTCTCCTTCTGCAACTGGGGAGCCCAGAACTGGTCCCAGTGCTCCAGATGGGGCCTCCCCAGGGCAGAGCAGAGGGGCAGGATGACCTCCCTCCACCTGCTGCTCACACTCTTCCTGATGCTCCCCAGGATGCCGTTGGCCTTCTTGGCCACCAGGGCCCATTGCTGGTAAAAAGGGGGCTTTCGGCTGGGAGGAGTGGCTGCTGCCGAGGTGAGGGCAGTGCTTTGGGTCTGTCCCTGCCCTCAGTCCTCCAGCATCTCCCACCGATCCCGGGGAGGGGGTTCATGCCGTGCCTTCCCCGGGCCGAGTCCGCCAGCTGCACAGGCCCTGATGCAGAGCTGTTAATAACTAGAGCAGGTGGATGGAAGGCAGGGCTCTCCCAGCAGGACAGCACGCTGCAGTAATCGCAGGCTTCCCTGCAAACTGTCCCTGCCCGCAGTCAGAGCAGGGAAGGCAGTGGGGGAGGCTCCATGGCAGTGGCAACCCCTGTGGGAAGGGAGTCACAGCCGAGTGTGGGACCCTGGGGCCACTTCTGGGGAGGGAAGAGAGAGCCATGGGGCTCAGGGCTGGTCCTCCCACCTCCTGTGGTTCAAGTCCTTCATGGCCCTTTTATGTAGCCCAGACAAGTTTTCTGGATCTCCCCAGGACGCTTTCCAGTTTGTCCCCCTGCCTCCTTCGGTCCCGCATGGCTGAGGAGCCACCTTCCAGGTGGGGATCTGTCCCTCATGGCTGTCTGTCCTTCTGCCAGTTGAGTTCTGGGAAGCCCTGACTACCTTCTGAGAGGGAGCAGGGCCAGAGCTGCAGCCCACAGAGCATTCTCAGCCTGCAGTATGAGCCACAGAGGTCAACAGGAGTCCACCTCAGGCTCCTCACCACCTGGAGGCTGAGGATGCCCAGGGCTGGGGCATCCTTGTTTTCACCCCACCTGAGCAAGGAGCCTTCAATCCCCAGGCTGACCACTGTCCTGGCAAGGGCTGCACACACAGCTCACTCTTGCCCTCCTCCATCACGCGAGGAGGAGAAGCTGGCTGGCATCCTGGAGAGGAGCTGAAAGCAATGGCACTCCCTGCTTCCGAAGCAGGGCTCCTGGGGACTTTACGCTCCCCATGAGAGGGGTCTGGGCTCATCCTGGAAGATGCTGAGCCCAAGCCAGGCAGGAGAGATTACCACTCCAGGCCCTGATGTGGGGAAAAGAGAGCAGAGAGACACAGGCCACCGCTTTCCCAGGCCTGGTGGGGGATGGCTCATTGCTGGCAGGGTCACTGTGTGCCCCAGGATCATCACTTTGTTGAGGATGAAGTCTCTGCTGTGGCAGCAGCTGGGACAGTTCTTCAGGCAGCGGCTGGTAGGGATGCTGGAGGAGGAGATGGGGGTCATGGAGGAACTCAACTGTGAGTGGGAGTGGAACTACAGGAAGGTAAGGCTCATCAGGGTGGGGAGACGAGGCAGTCCCCCTGGGCAGCTTGGTGCTGGTGGAGGAACTATGCATGCCTTGGTGTGCTGCTGGCTGTCTGCAGCATGACCCTGCTGTCCTGCTCCCATCATTGCCAGAGCTCTGGCGCTGGGAGGACTGTGACATGACACCCCCCCACCCAGCTCCTTACTACCTTTGGCACCTGCACTTTGCACATCTCCGGGTGCCACCATCAAGAGGCAGTTGCTGCAAAATGCTGTCCTCTGCCCCTTCCCACGGGACAGGGCCTTCCCCTTTCCTGTTCCTTCTTCCCCTTTCCCCTTCCTCCTCCCATTTTCCCTCTCCCTCTCCTTTTCTCTTTCCCTTTTCTCTTTCCCCTTTCCTTTTTCCCTTTCCCTTCCCCTCTCCATTTTCCCTTTCCATTTTCCCCTCCCTTTCCCTTTCCTCTTCCTCCTTCAGCCTTTCCCTTTCCCTTTCCCTTTCCCTTTCCCTTTCCCTTTCCCTTTCCCTTCCCCTTCCCCTTCCCCTTCCCCTTCCCCTTTCCTTCTCCCTTTCCCTCTCCCTTTCCCTTTCCCCTTCCTTCTTCATCATTACCCTTTCTCCTTTCCCATTCCCCTTCCCCCTTCTTCCTTTCCCTCTCCCTTCCTTGTCCTCCTTCCCCTTCCTCCTCCTCTCCCCTGTAGGCAAGGGGCCAGGACCAGGCCCTGGAAGGGAAGCTACCCCATTGCTACCAGGCACAGGCAGCGCAGGGAGCAGCCTGCTGCGGGCGCAGCAGGAGAAGGAAGAGCTGGCTGGGGAGCCAGGAGAGGTGGGAGCAGCTGGAGGTGTTGCAGATGCTGCCCGACGTCCTGAGCCAGGGGGCAGCTTGGTGGGGGGTGTTGGGGTGCAGAGTGGAGTTGCCCTTGAAGCAGGGGCACGGCCACCAGGGCCAAGCAGGAAGCTCAGGGTGGCAGGTCTGACCCCGGCCCGCACCTTACCCACTGGAGGAAGGTTGCCCAGTGCTGTGACCTGTGCATGGGGGCTGTGAAGCCACCCCGTGCCCCTTGCATTCCTCCCTGCCGTCCTGGGAGAGCCCAAGCTGGGCACCGTAGGGATGTGGCCAAGGGAGACGCCACCCATCAGGAGGGAGAGGACCTGGCGCTGGGAGGGGATGGCACATAACCCAGCAACAGGCTCAAACATAAGCACATCTCTATTGGAGGCGAGACATGGGGGAAACTTTCCTAGGAAGAAGGTCAGTCAGGCAGTGGAAGACATGGCTGGAGCACACAGTGCTCAGTCTGGACAAATCCCTGGGAGGCTGTAGGGAATGGTCTGGCACTGGCAGAGGGGCTGGGCTGAGTGAGCTAATCACTCATTTTCCGTCTTGGCATTTTATGGTTCCATGAGTTTTCACCCCATTAGAAAGAGGAGAGAGAAAACAACCCAAAAATTAGAGCAAAAGAGAGGAAAAAACCTGGGGGTCTTGGAGCACTTGACATGGCAGGGGTGGGCAAGGGGCTGCAGCGAGCCCCTGGTATCTCTCAGCCAGCTCATCCTTCCACAGGACGCTGTGCACAGTGTCACTGCTGAACCCTGGTCCCTGCAACATGCCACTGCCACCCACAGAAAGACACGGGGGTTTGAGCTGGCAGGCAGAGGAGCTGGCAGGGGTCAGGGAGACTGGGATGTGGGAGGTAGGTGATGCTCTGCCCCAGTGCCCCAGCTCCGCACCAGCCCCAGCCCTGACACCCCTGCGCCCCACAAACATCCCACCTGGAGCAGCACAGCCCCCAGCAAAAAGGATGGGACGGGGAGGGCAAACACAGGCAGGGGAGGCAGAAAGGAAGGGAGAGTAATTTAACATGACAGGCTGTTTATTTTGGCAAAAAGGGTCTCTTTTCAACAAATTTCAAAGCCCAGCCCTGGGGCCAGGGGAGACCACACAGAGGAGCAGGAGAGCAAGGGTGCGAGGGGGAGGGGTTGATGGGGCACCCGAACCAAGGAGAAGTAGAGAGGAAGCCCCCAGCTGCTTGGCTGCTGGGAACCATAGGGCTTTCACAGCCCTGGGTGTACTCACGCGCTCCGGTGGGGCTGCCCCCACCCCAGGGTGCCCCCACGGGCGCCTGTGTGCTCCCGCACGCACGTGGTTGCCTGCACACTACCACGCACGTTCGCACGCTCCCCCAGCCCCTGCTCCTTCCTCCGGGCCAGAGCTCAGCTGGAGTCTTGGCTTCCCCCAGCCACATTTCAAAAGAAGCTGTTTATTAAAAAAAGAAAAAAAATTGCTAGGAAAGAGATAATTACTATAATCACATTAAGAGATTTGGCTGTAAAAGCCCTGCCAGAGCTTGGGGAAGGAGCTGAGGCTGCTAATGGCAGGGAGTGCGGGGGGTGGTTTTCCTGCCTCGTGTTCTTTTTTTTTTTTTCATTCCTGGTCCAATACCCCTCCACCCCCTCTTTTCCTCCCCTTCATCCTGGGAAATGAAAACAATTTATTTAATGATGGATCGTCCCTTTCTCTGGTCACTGACCTTCTGGGTGAATTCTGCTGAGCTCGGCGGAAAACGTGAGGCTGGGTTGTGGATCCCATCTGTGGGTGGGGGAGGGGATGGGGTGCGGGGATCCACCCTCATCCTTCCCAAAACCCACAGCAACAGTCCTGGGGAGTGGGATGGGGCTGACAGAGAGGGTATTCAGGACTGCAGGGGGCTTTTCTTCAGCTGCTGTCCCTGCAGCTCTGGGGCTTTGGGAGCTGATGTGGGGGCTGCAGCCCCCTCAGAGCCCCCAGCCCCATCATCTCCTTCTCTCTCTGGGAGACCAGCAGGGTGGGTGCCCTTTCTCCCGGCACCCATCGCCTCGTCACCAGCCTGGCCCGGGGTGCAAGGGCTGGGCTGGGATGCAGTGCCACATTGGGAGTGGGGTGCTGAGGAGCTGTGCCCAGGGTGGGAGCGGGCGACGGAGGAGCAGTCTCTGTCCCGCCAGCAGCCGTGTCACTGCTTGCTGCCTGCTGACTAGGCAGCAATGGGGCATTCTCAGCTTGGGGTAGCTGCAGGAGGTGGTTTTGGGGCCTGGCCAAGCAAGGGGGCCAGGCACGAAGCCAGGGCTGAGGCCGGGGGATGCCTGTGGGGCTGTGTGTGGCTCTGAGCAGTGGCCGGCAAAGTGCACCCTGCAGCAGGCAGTTTGACCCCCAGCTGCTCCGGTGCTTGGCCAGGCTCCGCTCCCCGGGGAGAGGAAAGCTGGGGAAGTGAGGGGAAGGGGCAGGATGACACCAACCAGCCATCTTTTGTCCAGGTGGGCTGTCAGCACCCAGTGTGCATCGCCCCGGGGCCGCAGGCATGGGTGCAGCCTGGAGTTCCCTGTCCGTTTCACTCAACCCCCAGCTGACCTGCCAAGCAGGGATGGAGCAATCCAGGGTCCAGCCCCCTCCCCTTTGGCCCTTCTACTGCCATGGCCTGTTGCTCAAAGCATGGTTCTTGTAAAAACGCGTAAATATTTATACAAGAATAATTTAAAAAACATGGTCTGTCAAATAATCAAAGCAGCAGAACATCCAAGGAGCTTTCAGCTGGATTGGGAAATCTGATATTGCTTTCCGGCGCCACACTGCGATGCTGGAGGTGCTCATGGCCGGCCCTGGCCCTGTGGGCTGCCGGACTTGCCAGCGGGGGTTCGCGGCAGGTTTGAAATCTTCATTAATGTGGTTGGGGACCACAGCAGGAGACAGCTTTTACTTGCATCACTTTGAGCCACCCGCTGCCGGCAGCCCCAGCTGGGAATGGGACTTGGCCAGGCATCGATTTTAGCTTCACGTCCTGGTTTCAGCACTGTCCCCTGCACTGGGACAGGATCAGCAGCAGGAGAAACCTTTGGGTGAAGCACTGCATCCCTGTCCTCCTTCCGAGCTGCGTGGCAGGGTTGGGAACTGGCATGTGGAGCAGCAAGGTGGCAGCTGAGCTGTCAGGGTGACCCCTGATGCCACAGGGTGTCAGGGGTACAGTATCCCCATCCCTCCAGAGCCAGCAGCACCCTCAGCATTTCAAAAGCTTGGCTTTGCAGTGGTGGGACAAGAGCCTTGGGCCAAGGTTTCCCCCAGGGAATGAGATTTGAGTCCATCTAAATGGTCCCACATCCCTGTTTGCACCGGTGTAACCAGTCGCCAGCACAGCCACAGCTCTTTTCCCACATCCTAGTGGCACCACGTCCCCCTGTCATCACCAAGAATCCCCAAGCTGCCGCTGTGCAGGGAGGTAGGCGAATGGCTTCAAAAATGGCAGTGCCTGGAGTGCCCCAGCCCTGTTTCTGCTTACTTGGGGCTCCCGTGGCTGGGACAAGGCAGGGGAAGTGATTGCTGCTGACCAATGACATAGCTCAGCTGACTCGCACCCACCAAATGCCTTGGACACGTGGTTTGGGGGGTCCCAGGGTGGTGGTGAGAGGCAAAGGGGTGGGAAAGGGGAAGGGGTCCCCCCATGTTGCCACAGCCCCATGGAGCTGGAGGGCAAAGACGGGTGCTGCCGCAGGCTGGGGCAGCACAGGGGGAGTGGGAGCCACGTGTTGCAGTAACCTCTGTTCTCCTGGCTGCCCTCCAGCCCCTTCCCACCGCCCGCATCTATGCGCGTGATTCGTGTTCTTGCATTCTTTGAACCCAGGCCAGATAACGAGTTCAAAACCCTTTGTTAAAACTTCGGCTCCCCGCCATACCCCCGTGTACCTCCCTGGGCTACCTGGCTGCCTCACCCACCCGGGGCAGGGGGCTCCCAGGGCCAGTTTCCCCCTGCATCCCGGCAGGACCTGATGCTTGTGCTGTGCACACGTTCAGCATCCATGGGGAATGCTCCCTGCTCTCGGCCTAATTAGCTGGAAGGGAGCGGGAGAGCCAAATCCAAACCATGTGCTGACCTGCAGGCCCCTCCGCCCAAAAGCATCCACACTAAACGCTCCCTGGTCATTAATAGTTTCCTGGGTCCTTTCCGCATGTCTCCCCCCAAAACTCGCGGGGCCTGGCCAGGATGGTGGGTAGGGCTTTGTGCTCTTCCCCAATGGTTTTCCAGGGCTGCCTTTTGCAGGAGAAAACTGGCAACCCTGGGGCTGTTATGCCAGGCAGAGGCAGGCTTGGGGTCAGCTGAAGGACCTCTACCTCCATCCGTTGCTCCCAGGCGTCGTGCTCCAGTGTGGCTTTGCAGTGGGCAAGCTTGTCCTGCAGCATTCCCAGTGCCCGTGGGCTTCCTCCACCCGGTCGCCAGGTGCCTGCGGAGCCTGGAAGGAAGCACCAGGTCCAAACGCTGCTGAGGCACTTCGCTGAGGACCAGTTGTGGGGGGCCAAGAAGGGCAGGGGAAGCCTGGGATGAGCATCTGGGACACCCCTGGGACCTGCATCATCCCCACCCCAGCAAGACAGCCCCACCAAACCTACCTCCCAGGCTGGGCATAGGGGGTCCTGGCCCCATTTTTAGAAGCCACCGAGAAGCTGGACACCTCAAGGGTGGAGGAAAGTGGCATTTGCTCTTGCAGAGGGAGCGGGCAATGACAGCAAGAGCTTGGCCAGATGGTGCGGGAAAAGAGCTGCTCCCCCCTGCACTTCTCCCAGCACGGGGCCCGGCTTTGCACCAGCTCCAGTGCCTGGCCCAGAGGAAATGGCTGCCGGCTGTGGCCCACAGCTGTTTCCCCCTCTTGGTTTGCTGCTTTCAATTTAGCGTCCTGAGGAGCTGGACTGGGAGGACGCAGGGGGAGCTTTCCCGTGTGAAGCCTGACTGGAAGAAAATCCTCCCCTCACGCTAGGGATGGCTGCCCACATGTCTGCGCCCGCCTGCCCTGCAGAAACCTGGCACGGCCCCTGTGGGCATGCTCACGGCATTGAGGGGTGGGCTGGTGCCTCTTGGGAGCTGAGCCTGGCATGGCATGGCATGGCAGGGCTGGGAGACAGCACTTTTGGGAGCACATGGCATGAGGTGGGTGCAAGCCCCACCCCCCTGAGCCCCAGGAGCATTGGGCTTTACCCTTCCAGGGGCCAAGATGGCAACAGCCAGAAGACACACACACCCCCCCTTCTAGTTGCTCCTCAAAAGAGATAGGTCTTGGCCAGCACCCCCGGAGCTGTGGATGGGCTGCGCGGAGAGTGTGGTGGTGCCCCCACTGCTGCATCCCGTGCAGCATCCCCTGGGCCAGGGAAGGGGCGAGGAGCAGCCTAATGCCTTCCAGAAGATCAGCTGTAAATGGCCAGGGAGGGTAATTCATATCAAACTCATAAAGCCTTTATGAGCGTCTCGGGGGAGAAATCCGGATGTGGCCGTTTATTTATTTTGGATTTCGCTTTTTTTTCCTTTTTTTTTTCTCCTTTCCTTTTAACATTTTCTTCCAGGAGATTTTTAAAGGGACAGGGACGCCTTGCCATGTTCAGCAGCGGGGCATGGCAGGGGCTGGCCATCTGGGGGATGGTTGGTCCTGGTGTGTTGGTGCCAGCTGAGGTGCCCTGGCCTCTCAAGGGGCAGGGCAGATCTCGGGGTCTGGCCACCCTGAGGGAGGGCAGGTCCTAGCGCTGCCGGGGGTGCCGTCCTGCCCTGAGGGCATTTTGGAGCCCCGCAGCTTTGCCCTGGGTGCTGCAGCCCTGCTGCCTGCTAGGTCGCCCCTGCAACAGCCCCAGTCTCAGCCCCCCACCCCATGTCTCAGTCCCCCTGCTCTGCAGAGAGGCGACAATCCCCACGCCTCCTGGGGCAGCCAGCAGAGCGTGGGCGAGGATTTTGGGAGCACCCTCGAACCCATGGCAGAGCTGGACCTCCAGTGAGGCAGACTTTCCGCGGCAATGTCCATGGCTGGTCTTAACCTAGTCCTGCTGTTGTTTGCTCCTCTGCTTCACTCTTTACATAATTTGTTCCTTGGCCCCTTTTCAAATGTACCTTGCAATCCTTACAGCAGAGGATATTTGTACAGCGGGGGTGTGGAATAACACGGAAAACCTCTGCAGCCAGGGACTGGATTCCTGCACCATCCCAGCACTGGGGGCAGGCGATGGCCCTCCCTGGTTTCGCGGGGACCACAAAGGGAGCTGACAGGGGGTTCTCCCTCGTCTACTGCCCTGGCTGTGCCTGTACACCCCAGATGCCGGTGCCACGGGCCAGGCTGGGTACAGCTGCAGCGCTGGAAGCTGGGATGGGACGTGGGCACCAAGCCCCCTGCTCCGTCCGGATCCCTCACCCCAGCACCTGCCTGGTGTTGGTGCGGGCAGCATCAGTCATCTAACTACCAAAACCCACCGGTGCTTGTCGGCGGGGTCCCTCAGGGGCAGCCCCCACAGTTTTCTGGGGGACTCGGGCCTTCTCGATAAAATAATTTGCCGATGATAAATGTAGGGCGGGTGTAGGTTTGCGGTTTTTTTTTTTTGTTCTCCAGCGGAGACAAAGAAGCCCTTGAGCCTAAAGTGTAACTTAAAACATGGCATTCCTGAAAAGAATTTCCTGCTCTTATTTTTAGCACCTGAAAAAAAAAAAACCATTTTTTTTTTTCTCTTCCACTCTTCTTTTTTTTTGTTTTAAAGGAACTGCAGCTGAGGGGCGAGGGGAGAGGGGGCGGCCGGGGGGGTCTCATGCAGGGGAGTCCCCCTTGCGTGGGACCCCCCCCTCTGCGTGCGGCCCCCCCCGGCGTGGGAC
>NW_015094503.1:101738-125515 GCF_001431845.1 Calidris pugnax
GCGGGGCTGGTGGGGTGGAGGAGCCCGGCAGCGGGCACCGGGTTCGCGCCCGTCCCCCGCCATGTCGCGGTGGCCGGTGCCGGCGTGAGAGGAGGGCGGGCGAGCGGAGGGCTCCCCCCGTGTGGCCATGCGGGGCCTGGCGGGCTGGGCCGTGCTGGTGGCCCTGGGCGAGTGGCTGTGGGCGGGCGGCGTGGTGCCTCTGGCGGACTTCTACCCCTTCGGGCCCACCCAGGGCGACGCCGTCACGCGGAAGCAGGACGACGGCGGCTCCGAGCTGCGGCCCCTCTCCGTCCCCTTCCCCTTCTTCGGCGCGGGGCACACCGGCCTCTACGTGAGTACCGGGGACGGCCTCCCGACGGGCCTCCTATTGACCGTTGGTTTTGGTTTGTTTTTTTTTTTGGGTTTTTTTTTTTTTTTGCCTGCTCTTTCCCCTTATTTTTAAAATCAGTGTCCCGCGTGGATGGATCCAAGCGCGTCTGGATTTCCACGGGGCCGTGGGGCGCTCCCTGTTTAACTCGGAGCGTCGGAGCCATAACGGTGTGCCGAGGGCGGGGAGGGGTCCGGGACGGCGGTGGAAGCACGCTGGACCCCCGGTTGGTGGCACAACGAGGGTCCTGGCCCCACTGCCCTGGGGATGCTGGTCCAGGCGTTTGGCCGCACTGGGGAGCCCCAGGCGTACCCCCCCCGCCTCGGGGAACTGGTCCCAGCGCCAGGGAGCTGGGCACGGCTGGCGGGTGAGAGCTCCACAGCTCCTGGATGGCTGCCCCTGGATGGTGTCCCTTGCCGGGGAGGAGTGGATGGTGGGGCTCTGGGTGTGATGCAGAATAAACACAGCTGCCCTTTGGGTTGTGCTGCAGCGGGCTTGGCTGGCTGCTCGGCACATCCTGATCCCTCTCCTCCCTGTGCCTGCCAGGACGGCTGGGCCACTGGGACCCCTGCTGACATGCTCCCTTGCAACCGCTGAGCCACCTGGAGGGGACGGTGGACAGAGAGCTTTCCCCTGGTTTGTTCTGGGCTGACCAGCAATCCAGACCTGGCTGGCGAAGAAGAGGGATGAGCATTGCCTTGGTGCCATCTTGGAGCTGGGCTCGTGTACTGTCCCACCACCTCAGCTAAATGCAGGAGGAGAGGTCCTTGGTCCTTGCCAGTGGTTTTTTTTTTTTTTTTTCGCCCTAATAAAAGTGCTGGCCCTGCCATTGGGCAGCAGGGACCTGGGCTTGGGGCTTGGGCCATGGTGGGAGGATAGAAGAGGCTGGGAGAAGCCAGGTGGTGTGATCAGCAGCACACCTCTGGGCCTCAGAGGGGCTCCAGGGGTCAGAGAGCGGTGCGTCCCCCTCCCCTGAACTGAGACCCTCTAGCTCTGTAGGGGCCCCTGTGCGGCAGGACTAGGTGCCGCTGTCCCAGGGGAGCTGGTGTGGGGCTGGGCTCACCTGGAAATCTCCGTCCTCGAGGGCTGCCTCCGACCACCCCCTTCTCCTTAGCAAAAACCAGCAACAACAACAAAAAAGCCCTTCTTGGCTCCGGCTCTCTCCCATCTTGCTTTAATCAGAGGAAGAATGTTTCTCCGTGGACACCGTGGGGTTACGGAGGCTTTGGGAAACAGGAATCCTCTTCCCCTTAGTCACAGCAAGGTCTGTCCTGTGTTCACATGGAGGGGCTGGGCACCTTCCTCGGGGACTGGGGACCATCAGACGTGGCCATCACAGCCTGGTGTCCCCTCCCATCAGCCTGGACATGTGGATAGCTAGGGCACAGGCACGCTTGGTTTCCTTAAGGCTCCTGGCGGGATGCTGGCTTCTGGCTCCTTGTCGGCACGCGAGCGTGATAGTGTTGCCTGTCCCTGTCTGCTGCCTGCCAGGGCTGCTCTCTCTGCTCGAGAGCCTCTTGCTTGCACCCTTTCCCACCCTGCAGCCCAGGGGCTTTCCAGGCTGGTGCTGCCGGAGCTGGCATTGCATGCAGTGAGCTAGTTAGGGGCTGTGTGCTCCTGCTTGTCCTGCTGTTGCTTGTGGGCAGCACTGCTGGCAGGGGAATGGAGCAGCTTGGAGCTGTTGGCCCTGCTGGGGTTGCCACTGCGGTAGGGTCCTGGCAGGGTTTCTTCCCGGGAATTTGAGGGCAAGAAGGTTTCCTTTTGATCCCTGACCCCTCACTGACTGTTCAGGCAGCAGCTTTCCTCCCACTGTGTCCCCATTCCAGGAGGCAGTACTCCAGGCAGCAGCATCCACTATCTCTGGCTTCCTTCCCTGGGCTAAGGGATGCCTCTGCCACGCATCCCTCAGCCAGGCATCCCAGGACTGTTACTAACCCAGTTAATTAGTGCTAGGGAAGGGCTCAGGACTTGCAGTATCTCACCCTGGGTGTCTGGCATCCTTTGCTTTAAGGAGAGCAGTCTGCTGAGGCCCAGCCAGCATCAGAGGCTTTGCGTGGGATGGTGGCACTTGGTCACCTGGGGACCACGAGCCTGTGAGCTCTACAGCTCGTTACCTCACTTGGAGTGCTGTGCATGCCGTTGGACAGATTGCTGCCTGGCAAGGCTGCCCCCATTCTGTGCTGGTGGCCACCTTGCCAGGAGGGTGGTGACGATGCCTGGCCCTAGACCCCAGCCCTGCAGGCTGCGTGCCAGCTGTGAGAGAGCAATAGTGAGCGAAGCAGCCCCTTGGTGTGAGCTGGCCGAGCGTGCTGGGCACTGTTTGTTTAAAGCACCGAGGCTGCCGCGGTTTTCTCAGCTGTTCCCCCTTCCCCTGGCCTGGTCGTGGGGGAGAACAGCGCTGGGTTTGTTCAGGCACTGCCTCCCTGCACCCGCACTCCAGTGGCCGGGATGGGGGGCTATGGACACCGGGGCACGTCTCTGCTTCAAGGGCAGGAAGGAGAAACACTCCAATGTTTGTGGAAAGGTGGTGGGGGGTGGAGAATAAAGTTGAAATGGAAAGCGCCTCTAAAACACAGATTCCTGCTGGCAGCAGGAATCAACCATGTCCGCCCGTTTCTTTCCTTCCCTCTCCGCAGGTGAACAACAACGGGATCATCTCGTTCCTGAAGGAGGTCTCCCAGTTCACGCCGGTGGCCTTCCCCATCTCGAAGGACCGGCGTGTGGTGGCTGCTTTCTGGGCAGATGTGGATAACAGGCGGGCTGGTGATGTGTATTACCGGGAGAGCACTGAGCAGCCCATCTTAGAGCGAGCAAGCAGAGATATTGTGCAGTATTTCCCCGAGTTCCCAGAGTTTTCTGCTCAGTGGGTCTTCATCGCCACCTGGTACCGAGTCACCTTCTTTGGGGGCAGTTCGTTTTCGCCAGTGAGTAGCTGGGGCAAAGCAGCTGTTAGTTTAGGGGTAGGGATTTTTAAAAGGAGCATCCTACCAGGGCTTTGGTGCCTTCCACAGCGATGGTGCTCTGGCTGTGTGCAGCACGGAGTCACCAGCAGGCTAAGCTGACCCCGGCCGCTCTGTTGTGACACCCTGCCGCGACAGAGCAGCACTGGGCCAGTAAAACCAAACCCTCCTCTTTGCCCTGTTTGGGGCTGCAAGTCACTGGCATCCCCCTTCTTGGGCAGCCGCGGAGTGGCGTTTGCCTGCAGCTGTGTGGAAGAGCCGGTCCAGGGTTCAGTGCCTTTCTTCCAGGGGCCTGATAACCACATTTCTCCCCATTTTTCCTGTTCCCCTGGTAGGAGAATCGAGCTGTTCTGCTGGCTGGGGTGCTGGGCTGGGGAATCACAACACCTTAGGTTGAAAAATAATTGAACCCAACTGCCTTTTCTAGCAGAGGAGGACCGGGGCTCAAAGAAACACCCCTTTGCTAGGTCCTCTTTCTGTCATTTTATTTTCTGACTGGTTTTTGGCTGGCTTGCCTGCTCCACTCCTGCCCGTTCACTGCTTGCTTCACCTCCCTGCTGCAGGTAAACACTTTCCAGATTGTCCTCATCACAGATGGCAAGCTCTCCTTCACCATCTTCAACTATGAGTCCATCACCTGGACCACGGGTATGCACGCCAGCAGTGGGGGGGACTTTGCTGGGCTCGGCGGCATTGCAGCGCAGGTAAGTGGCGAATGTGGCTCCCAGGGTGCCCAGATAGCGTGTCTGCCCTGTGAGCTCATGGCTCCTGGTTTGGGGTTTTTTGGACGTGAAAAGTCTCCCTCTGCTTTCCTTTTTTTTTTTTTTTTTTTAAAAAAAAAAAAAAGTTCTTACATATCCGTGTGTGCTCTGGCTTCTAAAGCTGAGACCATACAGGGGGCTTTGTTATCCCAAAACCACAGGTCTTTGCCTTGGCTGCTACCTCATAGTCCCTTTTCCTTCCTAACCTCAGCCTTTAAGAGCAGCTGCCACAGCCAGCACAGCTTTCGCTTGTGTTTTTATTTCATGCTTGTGTGCGTTGTTGTGTTTAAGGGAAAAAAAGCCAACACCCACACCCGCTAGAACCCCAGTACCCGTTCAGATGTGTGAATTTACCGGCAGTTGATCCGTGCTTGGCTCCTTGCCTGCCAGCCTGCAGCAGGCAGAATGCCGCAGGTGGAGAGGAAGCGGATGGGTTTTGAATCCCAGGGGAGGGACCAAGGGGGGCAGGATGGCCTCTTCGCCCCATTGTGCTGGCTGTCGTCCTGGCGCGTGGACAGGGCTGAGTGCTGGCCAGTGGCATGTGGAAGGGGACAGTCAGCCCAAGCAGTGTTGCCAGTGGCACTAAGCGGTGGGTGAGATGAGCCTTCGTGCTCCAGCCGCCTTCCCCCATGCGCTAGTGACATCTCTCTACATTCTGCCCTTGTCCTCCCAGGCAGGTTTTAATGCTGGTGATGGAAAGCGCTACTTCAACATCCCTGGATCCCGCACTGATGACATCGCTGACGTGGAGATGACGACAAATGTGGGTATCCCCGGGCGCTGGGTGTTCAGAATCGATGATGCCCAGGTGCAAGTGGGGGGCTGCAGCAATACAAGTAAGAGGACAGCAGTTAGGTTTATTTAACTCCCAACCCAACCCCACACTGTTCTCCAGCCCCATCTTTCCTTGCCTCAATCCCCACCTCCATGGAGTAGAGGAGGTGGCTCAAAGGGCTTGGGGAGGGAGGGAAGGCAGCCGCGGGGGGACCATCCTCAGTGTGCGCTGTGGCTGGGGACGGCACCCATGGGTGCCCCAGGGCTGGGAAACGGCTGGGAGAGCAAATGGGGAGGGGAGAAAGACTTTTGAGATGAAAAGAGCCCGTGGGGAGCAATGAGGGAGGCCGGGGAGGAGGTGATGGTGCACAAGCAGGGCAGGGCATGAGGGGCTGGCACCCTCAGGGGATGCACATATCCATAAGTCTCAGGAGGCTGGGGTGAGCCATGCAAAGGGCTGCTGAGTGCCAGCCTCCCTAGCAGGGCCGGGGCCCCAGGACTGGGCCACTCTCCCCATCCTGGTGGTCCTGACACTTCCCTCGTGGACCCCCTGGCCTCTCATTCCTCGTCCCCGCTCCCCCCCCCAGCCATGTTTTCCCACCTGTGTGTGATCTGTGTGTGTCTTGCGTGACCGGTGGGTTCGCTATACATGGGTTCTCCTGTCCACCTTTCCCGCTGCCCTGGGTGACAAGCAAGGGCACTTCCATGTCCTCCTGGCCAGTGGGGCTGACCCTGTGAAGCCTCTCCCCTTTGCACAGGAGGGATAAAACTGCCCTCCTGTCTCAGGGGAGCCCACGAGGAGCGGACCCTGCCCAGCTGTGAGGCAGGCAGCCCCTGTGGGCTCTCTGAGC
This sequence comes from Calidris pugnax, assembly GCF_001431845.1. Taxonomy (NCBI): domain Eukaryota; kingdom Metazoa; phylum Chordata; class Aves; order Charadriiformes; family Scolopacidae; genus Calidris; species Calidris pugnax. Next base: position 107,452 of record NW_015094503.1, read on the forward strand.
ACCCTGGGGAGCCGGGTGGGCTCAGGGACAGACCTCGGTGCTGGTGTGGTTGGAAGGTGGCGGGTGAGCCCGGCCGGGGTGCAAGCTGATGGGGGGGGCACCGCCTGTCCCCACAGCCTCTGTCTGCCTGATGCTACGGCCCTGCCTGAATGGGGGGAAGTGTATTGAGGACTGCATCACGGGGAACCCCTCCTACACCTGCTCCTGCCTGGCCGGCTTTACCGGGAAGAGGTGCCATGTCGGTGAGTGCTGGCCCTAAGCTCCCCCGCCTTGCCATGGGGATTGGGTCTCACTCCCAGTGTCACCACTGTGTGCTGCCGGTCTGGCTGTCCCTTGTCCCTGCCCTGAGCTCCTGCCCTACCTGGGGCTCTGTTTCAGATGTGGATGAGTGTCTCTCCCACCCGTGTCAGAATGGAGCCACCTGCCTCAATGGTGCTGGCAGCTTTAGCTGCCGGTGCCTGCCGGGCTTCAGAGGTGCCAGCTGCGAGACCGGTGAGCATGAGGCTGTCTGCTCTTTGCCATGCTTGAAGGACAGAGACCCCAGGCTTGGGGGACACTCTTGGGAGGGGAGAGCTTTGAGACTGCGGCTCCTGCAGCAGCTGGCTTGAGCAATTTGCAATGGCCAGCTTAGATTTCAGTTTGCTGCAGGCAAAGGAAATTTTCTCTGGCTGTGAGCCCTTCCTGCTGCTGGCAGCCGTCTCTGCCGAGGGCTCGGCTCACCACTGCCGCCGGCACTGCTCCCTCAGTGAGAAAGAAAAGCTGGCGGTTAGTGCTTAAACAGTAGTCTTGGAGGCCCTACTTTTGCAGGTGATGCTGTGGTCCCAAGCCCTTTGAAGGCACTGGGGACTCTCCCAGTCCCTGGCAGGGGCTGTCATGGTCTGTTTCCCCCCACCCCTGGCCTCTACCCCCTGGTGGAATTGCTGCCAAAGCATTTGGCTCCCAGCAAGCCTGGTGAAGGCAAGCACTGAGTTGACTTTTGGGGAAGGAAGGGAGGGAGGGAGAAAGGCCCAGCATGCACACTGGCATCCAAGAGGCACAGGGGGGTGTAAAGGCTGAGCTGCCTGAGAAGGCTTTGGGAAGAGCCACGGCTGGGAATGTGGCCACTGGCTCCTGCTAGAGGCTGTGCTCTCTGCCTGGCCTGGGCATCACCATGTGTGCAGGGGACATGCTGGTTTTGTGCCTGGGTTGATTCTCCCCCTTCTCTTTTTTCGGTGTCCCCCTGCAGAAGAGTCACCGTGTGAGAACAGGGTGTGCCAGAACGGTGGGAGGTGCCAGGCAGTGAACGGGACTGCAACATGCTTGTGCCAGCCAGGGTACATAGGGGCGGACTGCCAGACAGGTAAGTGGCAGGAGCAAGTGCCAGGGGGAGATGGTGACACTTCACACCTTGGCAAGCTGCCTTCCCATCCTGCTTCACCCCCAGCCATAGTTTCAAGAAGGGAGTGCTCGGCATTGCTGGTGGCACAGATTTTTTTAAATTTTATTTATTTATTTCCCCCCGCCACGGCTGTTGCTTTCCTCCTCCTGAGCATCATCCAGGATGGGAGGATCTGGGTGAACCAGCAGTGCCCATGCACGGCCTGACAACCCCTCCTGGCCTCCCCTTGCAGAAGTGAACGAGTGTGAGTCCAACCCATGCCTGAACGGTGGGCACTGCGTTGACCTGGTCAATAACTACACCTGTGTGTGCCTGGAGCCCTTCGTGGGACAGCGCTGTGAGAAAGGTGCCTGTACCCCGGGATGACCCACACCAGGGACTGTGTCCCTGTGCTCTGCTGCCCGTCATGGCCCCTCTCCCGGGGCAGGCTCTGCTCATCTTTCGCTTGTTTGCTTTCCCTCCCCACCAGACTCGTCTTCCTGTGAAGACCGGAGCTGCCGGATCCGGCAGACATGCAACTACATCCGCCCCGGCCGCTACATCTGCACCTGCTCCCCAGGTTATTATGGCAACAACTGCCAGTACGGTGAGTGGAGGGACACCTCACCCAGCCCAGCGTGGGGGTCGGTTCTGGGAGAGCTGGGTGGGAAGGGGAAAATGGCTAAAAAGGGGCTGCATCAGCCGTAGGCACTACCAAAAGCAGTGTGTGTGGAGGGGTCACAGAATCACAGAATCTTAGTGGTTGGAAGGGACCTCCGAGATCATCGAGTCCAACCACAAAAAACAAAAACAAAACCAAAAAAACCCACCCCACACAACCACCACAAAACCAACAAACCCAAAACCACCACCCACCAACTAAACCCCACACCCACAACCCCACATACTACACCCCACCACAAACCTATAATATTGAGCACTAGAGCATGCCCTGAAGAGCCACGTCTACACGTTTCTTAAATCCCTCCAGGGATGGTGACTCCACCACCTCCCTGGGCAGGCTGTTCCAGGGCCTGACCACTCTTTCAGTAAAGTAATTCTTCCTAATATCTAATCTGAATCTCCCCTGCCGCAGCTTCATACCATTACCTCTGGTCCTGTCATTATTCCTTTGGGAGAAGAGGCCAACCCCCGCCTCTCTATACCCTCCTTTCAGGTAGTTGTAGAGGGCAATGAGGTCTCCCCTCAGCCTCCTCTTCTCCAAGCTAAACATGCCCAGTTACCTCAGCCTCTCCTCACATGACTTGTTCTCCAGACCCCTCACCAGCTTGGTGGCTCTCCTCTGGACACGCTCCAGCACTTCAATGTCTTTCCTGTAGTGAGGGGCCCAAAACTGAACACAGTACTCGAGGTGAGGCCTCACCAAAGCCGAGTACAGAGGCACGATGACTTCCCTACTCCTGCTGGCCACGCTATTCCTGATACAGGCCAGGAGGCCATTGACCCTCTTGGCCACCTGGGCACACTGCTGGCTCATGTTCAGCCGGCTGTCCACCAACACCCCCAGGTCCTTTTCTGCCGGGCAGCTTTCCAGCCACTCTTCCCCTAGCCTGTAGCGTTGCCCAGGGTTGTTGTGACCAAAATGCAGGACCCGGCACTTGGCCTTATTAAACCTCATCCCATTGGCCTTGGCCCATTGATCCAACCTGTCTAGATCCCTCTGTATAGCCTTCCAACCCTCAAGCAGATCAACACTCCCACCAGTCGTGGTGCTGCCAGGAGGCAGCTCCTTCCATTGGGGCTGCTTGGCCACGGTGGGGTGTCGGACGTGAAGCTGGGCTAGGCTGGCTCTGTTCCAGCTTCCCTGGGACAGAGGTGTTCCATCCTCAGGCCGGGATGGCTCTGGCTCAGCCTCCCTCTTCCCCGCAGGTGGGCCCCGTGTGCCCAGTGCCTGCCTCTCCCACCCGTGCCAGAACGCGGGCAGCTGCCTGGAGACAGAGCAGGGCTACGTCTGTGAATGCCAGGAGGGCTACACGGGGCAGGACTGTCGAGATAGTGAGTACCGGGGCACCTCTCGGGTGTGGTGTCGCATCTCTAGGGGGGCCCTCGTGCTCCTGGGAGGGAGAAGCAGCAGCCCCAGAGAGTTCATTCAGGGCTCCTGGACTGAACAGCCAATCCATCCTGCTGAAGGAGGCTGTGCCTGGGTGTCTGGGGGAGCTTGTGGCTGCCACCCACCTGAGCTCCTACCATGGGTAGCACCCAGCAAGACTACTTGGTTGTCCCAGCCCTGCAAGCAGGAGGGGTCCTAGGAAGCTCTCATCTCTTCTCTTGCAGAGCTCTTGGAGGGCTGCGAGTGTCGCAACGGCGGCAGTTGTCTGGAGGGGAACATCACCATCTGTCAGTGCCCGCCTGGGTTTTTTGGTGTCCTCTGTGAATTTGGTGGGTGAAGGCTTCTTGCTCACCGTATTTGTTCCCTTTCCGGGATGCTTGACCCAGGCAGGCCATAGGCAAGCAAGGAGATACCCTGCCCATGCCTAAGCCTAGCACAGTAGCAGGGGCATGCACTGTATTTGAACCTGGGAATATTGTCCCCTGGGGAGAAGGCAGCACTGTTTTCCTTTGATCCATGCCTCTCCCAGCCCCTGGGCTAGCCTGGCTCCCCTGGGTAGGGAGGGAACTGCAGCCTTTGTGTGCTCCCACTCCGAAGCTTTCTGGGCATCCAGGCTGGCCCTTGCCATTTGCACAGTCTGTGGCGTGGGGTACAGAGGGTCCCTCCTGTCTCATCAGACCCTGCAGTTAGGATACCCCTGTTTCTGGCCAGGCAGGCAGCTGGGTGTCCTCCTGCTGCCAGCTGATGGAGGCTGGTGCTGGCCTTGTGTTTGCAGAAGTCACAACCACACCGTGCAACATGAACACGCAGTGCCCAGATGGCGGGTACTGCATGGAGTATGGTGGGAGCTACCTCTGCGTCTGCCACACTGACTATGGCACCAACCACAGTAAGTCTCATCTGTGGCAATGTGGGACCAGACCTGGGGAGGGATGAGGCAGGAGCCAGGGCAGTGAACAGGGCTACCAGCAGCAGCCCTCGCACCCCTGCTTGTACATCCTCAGTGATACCCCATGTCTGACTTTTCAGCGATGCCATCCCCCTGTGATTCTGAGCCCTGTCTGAATGGGGGGTCCTGTGAGGCTCACGACGACTCCTACACCTGTGAGTGTCCTCGAGGCTTCCTTGGCAAGCACTGCGAGAAAGGTACCTGTGCAGAACTCTCTAACACCCCTGGACCTGGCAGGGGGTGGGAGAAGAGCTTGAACCTTTGTGGGAGACGAGCAGCTGCTTGCTGAGCTGCAGCTGAAAGTGGGTGCAGGTTATCCCATCCCATCCTGACAGGGTGGAGGTAGGATTGTGGTGCTCCCTTCATGGCCCCTGGCAGTTTACAGCAGCTGATCCAGTTGTGTTTCCTGCACAACACCATCAGTGTTGGAGTTCTTTATATGTCTGAGTTTCCGCTAGTTCCCTGACATTATGTGCCTGTGGCCCTCTGAGGCCCTGACACATGTCTGGACAGTGGTGTTTCCAAGCCCAGAGCTGTGAGGCTCAGGTGCGCTCGGCTTTCCCACAGCAAGGGGTTTGGTGGGGTGCTGGTGGGTGGCAGTGGCTCTCAGTGTGCCAGCAGCAGTGGGTGACCCCCCTACTCTCGGTGCTCTTTCTTCAGCCAAACCACGGCTCTGCAGCATGGGGCCCTGTCGCAACGGGGGCACCTGCAGGGAGGTGGATGGCGAGTACCACTGCACCTGCCCCTACCGCTTCACCGGCAAGCACTGTGAGATTGGTATGACCCCCTAGTCCCCACCTGGGGAGGAGAGGTGGTAAGTCATCCTGCTTGCTACTCACCTTCTGCCTGCCCTCTGCCCCCAGGTAAGCCGGACCCCTGTGCCTCGGGGCCCTGCCAGAATGGGGGTACCTGCTTCCACTACATTGGCAAGTACAAGTGCGACTGTCCCCTGGGCTACACTGGCCGGCACTGCGAGATCGGTAGGTGTGAGCATGGCGGGACAGTGCTGGGGAGGTGTTGGGGCTGCTGGCGGAGCTGACAGCCGCAGTGGCAGCAAGTGAGCCCTCCCTCACTGCTTGCTTTGAACCCCGGCCCTGTAATTGGAAGTGCTTCAACTATTCCTTGCACCCTAGCTGGAGGGCAGGGCTGCACCGCCAGAAGGGGGAAAGGGGATGGCTCTGATTTCTGGGTTCTGCCAGCTCAACAGCAGTTGCTCTTTGCTCCGTTCTTCTTCTAGTGTCCTCCCCATGCTTCCCCAGCCCCTGTGAGAATGGTGCTACCTGCAGGGACCTTGACGGGGGCTATGCTTGCACGTGCCCTATAGGCTATGTAGGGAAGCACTGCCAGTCTGGTAAGGGCCTTGGGCTGCAAGCTGGGGGCTTGGGGTGCCTCTGCAGGTCCCACTCACCCTCAACCTCCATCTCTCCCCAGAGGTTGACTGCGGTATCCCCAGTGAGGTGAAGCATGCCCGGGCCTCTTTCAACTCCACCAAAGTGGGCTCGCTTGCTGAATACCAGTGTGAGCTGGGCTACATCCTCAGTCAGCACAACCACCCCCGTGTCTGCCAGTTGCCAGGAGTCTGGAGCGACCCCCCCGAATGCAATGGTGAGGAGTGCTGGGGAGCAGCCCCAGCCCTGGGGCACCGTCCCAGCAGGCTGCGGTCACAACTATGGCTTGGTGACCCCAGGGTGCATATTGCAGTCCTCTTCTGCCCATGTCTGCAGACAGCCCCTGGGGACTCATGTCTCTCATCTTGTTTCTTTTCTGCCTGAACGCCTGCAGAGATTGATGAGTGCTGGTCCCAGCCCTGCCTGAACGGTGGCCAGTGCAAGGACCATGTTGCCGAGTTCCTGTGCCTGTGTGAGCCAGGTTACACCGGCCATCACTGCGAGTCAGGTAAGACTGTGCCCAGGGCTGCTGTAGGCAGCTGTGGTAAAGCCTCCCTCACCCCCCAGCCCCAGGAAGGCGCAGACCCCACGGTCAGAAGCTGGGCTGCCTGTGGTTGTGTGCACTGGCTTCAATCTTCTGTCTGTGTGCTCAAATCAGCCTGCGGCAAGGGCTCCTCTCCTGGAGCACCCCTGCCAGCTATGGGGTGTGCTGACAGGGAGATGCTGCTCCCATTCGGGCAGAGGAGGAGGCAGGGCTGTGGGACATGTGTGCTACTTGTATCCCTCCGCTAATGGCTGCTCTGTGGGCATCTCCATCATTGATGGGGCAGTGACATCTCCTGACTCATGTTAAGCCCATGCAGATAAGCCCCAGATCTTGGGAACTGGGTGGGATGTGCCTTGCGTGTGCCCTTGGCCAAAGTTTTTGGCCAAGAGAGGGCAGGGAAGGCAGCTTGACGTCACACATTTTCAGCTGTGCTCCCCCTCCGATGCACGCACATGGTTGTGGTTGTGTGTGGGCACTGGTTGAAGGGGGTGATGGGTAGCAGGGGGGCTGGTGTGACACTGGCAGGTGGCACTAGCCCAGCTTCTCAGGGCCTGGCAGAGAACGGTGGTAGGAGAGGGTGGGAGTTACAGGAGGGGACATGCCACAGGCACCCTATGGGACCTCTTCTCACAGCCCACACTGCCAGGTGTCCCTGTGGGCATCTCCCCATGCCTACCTCCCACCACAGCCCCTGCGCAGGGTCAGGCTTGGGGCAGTGGGCTCAGGAGTGGGGCTGTTCCTGGCTGCTGGGTCTAGGGATAGTGAGCAATGTGGGGAGTGTCCTTGCTCTGGGGGGGAAGTGATGCCTCTATGAGGCCCCCATCCCCAGTTGCTGTGCTGAGCCGGCCCCTCTCCTCCTGCCACTCCCCAGATGTCAACGAGTGCCAGTCAGAGCCCTGTAAGAATGGTGCGACCTGCCACGACCTCCTGGGGTCCTTTGCTTGCTACTGTCCCGAGGGCTTTGTGGGGACTCAGTGTGAGACAGGTAGGGACTCATCCTTCCTGGGGTGGCGGGAGCCTCAACACTGGGATGCAGCCAGGACCAGTACCAAGCCAGGCAGCTGGTTGCCACCTTGGACCACTGGACCCTGAGCCATCACCCTGCATGCTTGCTGCCTGTCACACCTCCTTGCCTGTGATTTTGGGGACTGAGCTGAAACGGCTTCGGTGAGGTGGGAGCAAGGAACAAGGTGTCCACCAGTGGTGGATCCGCTGTGGCGCTTGGGTGGGATTCTGAGTCTAGACCAGCTGTGCTGAGCCCCCGGGCTGCATGTCCATCCTGCTGTCCTCGGGGGGCTGTCGCTGTTGCTCACCTGCGGGAGCTGGCTGCTGGCATGCTGGGCCCCCCCTTCACTGCTGGCCTCTTCCCACCTCCAGAAGTGGATGCCTGTGAGTCGGGCCCTTGCCGAAATGGAGGGGAGTGTGAGAGCTACGGAGGCTCCTACCTCTGTGTGTGTCCAGAGGGTTTCTTCGGCTACCACTGTGAGACAGGTGAGGCGGGAAGGGCGGCTTGGCGTGGGGTGGCCATTTGGCTGGCCAGCACTGCTAACACTGCTGGGCCTGGCGCCTCTCCCACAGCCAGTGACCCGTGCTTCTCCAGCCCCTGTGGGAGCAGAGGCTACTGCCTACCCAGCAATGGCACCCACAGCTGCACCTGCAAAGTCAGCTACACAGGCAAGAGCTGCGAAAAAGGTAAAGGCCCTCAGCAGTGGCACCAGGATGCGGCGCGGGGCTTGGTGCCAGCCTGGCACTGGCCACCACCTGCAAGGGGCTCGACGCCATCCCAGACCAGCAGCAATCCTTGAGGCAGGCAAGGCTGGGGCCTCACCTCCATGGGGGGCAGCCCAGGCCCCACCGATGCCACGGGCGGGTGCTGGTGTGCTGAGCTGCGCCGAGCTGCTGGGGCTGGGCTCAGCATGAGGATGCTGGGGTCAGGTTTCCCTGAGCCCCCTGCAGCAACAGCAATCCCTGGGATGCCCTCAGGAGTGGAGGCCGAGGTGTCCAAGAGAAGCCTCTTGCCACTGGCACCAGCCTCCCCGAGGCCCCTTGCCCTGTCTTGCTGCTGCCCTAGGCCTGGCAGGCAGTGGCAAACGCTCGGCCGCGGGTGCTGCCAGGTCGCAGTGGCTGGGAGTGCTCCTGACTCCTCCTGTGCCTGCCAGGCTGGTGGCGGCTGGTGCCCTCAGGGCCCCTGCCAGGCATGCCGAGGGAGAGAGCGAGGGCCCCATCCTCAATTGCTGCCACTCTGCCTCTTGCTGCTGCGGTCTGTTCTCTAAAGATTCATGGCGTTACCTCTCCCCTTTGCTTTTGCCCACACCCTGAAGAATTGCTGCCACCAACCTCATTAAAGGTGGAAAGGGTGGAGGACACTGGTGTGTTGATTTCTTGGCACCCACCTGAGGATGCAGCCGCCAGGCAACTCATTGACGGCTACGCCGTGACGTACGTATCCCTCGACGGCTCTTACCGCAGGACAGATTTTGTGGACCGAAGTCGTTCTGCCCACCAATTGCGGGCACTAGCCTCCGGCAGAGCCTACAATATTTCTGTCTTTTCAGTCAAACGCAACGTGAACAACAAGAATGATATCAGCAGGCCCGTCATGCTCACCACGCGCACTAGTGAGTAGTGTTCCCGGGGGATCGCGGTTGTGAGCACGTGTGGCCCCCGCAGGCACCAGGGCTTGTGCCGCCTCCTCCCTGCCGCCGGCTCCAGCCACAGCTCAGGCCTGTGCCAAACCTTGATGGGTTTGATGGTACAGATCCTAAAATCCAGGCAGGGGCCTTTGGAAAGCATTCGGTACAGAGACTTGCCATTCTCTTTACTATGAGTAAAAAGGTACCAAACGCCCTGCAGCTCACCGGGCCTGTGCCCGTGGGCTGGTAAGGGAGCTGGCAGCAGGGACCACTCCTAGAGCCTGTTCGTCAGGGCCAGGCTGCACCCGCCACATCAGTTATGCCTTGTCACTGGGCCTACAGTAGTGCAGGTCCCTGGTGCTGCTTGGTTGAGCTGCAGAAGCCCCCACGCCAGCCAAGCAGTGTGTCTGGGTGATCTCTAATGACAATGAGCCCTGTGGGCGAGTCGCCCCACCGGGCTCAGCAGAGGGGTGCCAGAGTAGGCAGAGGCTGGCCGGGACCTCTGCTCCACAGGCAGAGGGAAGGGGGCACAGTGATGCCTTTGTGGGGGCACGGACAGGTGGAGCAGCTGTGGTCCTGCTTTCTAGGGCATGCGGATGTAGAAATCAAGAGCAAACTGAGGATGAAGGAGATTTAGACGTAGAAAAACTGCCCTCTTAATGAGAGGGGAATGGTGGTGGGCCACATCCCCTTTTCTCCCTCCCCCCAGTAGGCTAAGACCGAGAGAAGCCAAGGGGAGGAGAAGGCAGGCATGGGCACAGTATGGGACTGTGCCCCCAGCCATAGCATCTTGGGAGGCCTCAAGCCAGGGAGAACTGGGCTCAGAATGGATGCCTGGGTGTGCAGTGGGCCAGGCACAGGCACTGCAGCCCCTTTGGAGCTCATGGTGGGTACTTGGGCCAGAGAAGGACAGTCCAAGGGGTGCTATGCACAGCAAGGAGACCTTGCAGGCAGGCAGACAGACAGATGTGCCTCCCACCTGACGTGTCTGCACCTCCAGGGAGGACAGGAGAGCGTGAGTTTGGCAGGGGAGGTAGCACTGAGCTGGTTCTGCTGGGGAAATGAACCCAGAGGGGCAGGCAGGACTCCCCATGTGGGGGTCTGGAGAAGGGATGGGGCGCCCCATGATGACCAGTGGCTGACTGCAGTCCTCTCCACTTGCTCTGGCCAGGACCGCGTCCGGTGGAAGGCTTTGAGATCATGAACGTGACGGCCAGTGCCATCACGGTGCAATGGGCTCTCCACCGGCTCAAGCACTCCACTGTCAGTAGGGTGCGTGTCTCCATCCGCCAGCCGGGGGACCTGGCAGACCGCACCGTGGAGCTGAACAGCAGTGTGGCCAAGTACACCTTCCTGTGAGTGGGGCAGCAGGTGGGTGCTGGGCCAGCTGGCCCCCCCCAGGCTGCTCAGCTTATCCCTTCCCACCCTGCCTTCCTCCTCCACAGGGACCTGCAGCCAGGAGAGAGGTACATCATTCATGTCACAACGCTGAGCGGCGTGGGGACAGAAGACCACCCCTCAGAGAGTCTGGCCACAGCCCCCTTCCACGTGTGGACAAGTGAGTGGGGTTGCCTTCACATCTCCTGCTATTGCAGGGACCCTGGGGCTTGGCAGGCACGGGGCAGCCACGGCTCATGGCCAGCAGGAAAGCTGCAGGGAGGGGAAGGTGTGAAAGCAGTCAGCCTGTCTGGCCAGCACAGCAGGTAGGAGGTGTGCAGGCAGCCCTCGGGAAGGCCAGGCGAGAGACAGTAGTGTGTCCTTCCCTGCCAGATGTTGTTGACTGCCCAAGACCAGCATGACCTCAGTCCCATGTGGAGCCTGCATGGGCCTGATTCGGTCCCTGCTGTATGGCAGCTGGAGGGTGAGGGCCAGACCCAGGTGCCAGGGTGCAGTGAGGCTTTACCCGCCTTGGCAGGGACCCAGTGCTGAGTACCTCTTCCCAGTGCATTGCACGGCTGGAGCTGGGCTGAGGGCTGGCTGGGGCATAGCTGGGAAAGCTGGAATCCTGGCATGCTTCTGAGATGGTGCGCGAGCAAGTAGGGCAGTTGCCATTCAAGGACACCAGAACTAACCCCTTTTCTCCCTACCTCCTGCCTGCCCCAGGGCCTCTCCCTCCCCAAAACCTTACTGCCTCCCGTGTCACCGCCACCTCTGTGTCCATGGCGTGGGAGCAGCCGCCTGCTGGTGCTGTGGAGGGATACATCATCAATGTCACCACTACTCAGAGCGTGAAGAGCCGCTATGTGCCCAACGGAAAGCTTGTGTCCTACATGGTGCGGGACCTACTCCCTGGGCAGCGATACCGCCTGTCTGTGACGGCTGTGCAGAACACAGAGCAAGGCCAAGTGCACAGCGAGCCCATCCACCTCTTCGTCACCACCTGTGAGTGCCTGGCTTGCCACAGCAGGGGTGCTGCTGGTTTGCTGCAGCACAAGGGAGGCGATGGGCTAATGGGGAAGCGGGGCAGAAGCCAGTAGACTAACAGAGTAACAAGCCCATGGGGACTTGCTGCCCCAGAACCAGTTGCCTGAAGCAGGCTCTGGGGACAAGGACACAGGTCCCTTGCAAAGGGAGGTGGGTGTTGCAGGGTGCCACCGCCATTAGTGGAGGGCAGATGCAGAGTTGCAGCTCAGTGATGCTTCACGGGGGCTGGCACTCAGCCCTAAATGGCAGCCTGCGGATGGGAGGGCCTGTCTGGGAGCCGAGTTGCTGTGCTGTCAGCCTGCCTCCTGCTAAGCCTAACCCTTTTTGTCTGTAGTGCAGAGGGATGGGGTTCCAGAGAGACGGTGGAGCCCAGCTGGACACTCCCGGGTCCTGCGCAACAGGCTGCCCCCAGCTTTCCTACCTGAACTCCGCTTGCTAGCAGATCACGACACAGCTGAGGAGCCCTCACCAGCCCCCAGGTAGGCACTGCGAGCAGGTCACCCACACTACTCACAGCTGAGCCCATGGGACTCGCATGGAGCCTGATGCTGCCAGCAACTGCTTTGTCCAGCTGCCCCCAGGCCTAGCGCATGGGGTGGCTGTGGTCTGGGGGACCTGCAGTGCCCTGTACCCTCACGGCTATTCTGTCCCAGGTTCACTGAGCTGGTAGATGGCAGAGGGAGGATCAGCACCAGGTTTGGCACTGCACTGGGCAAATCCATAACTGTGAAGACACGTAAGTGCTCCACTTGCTTTTCTGTCCCCTCCTGTCACCCAGTGCCATCTTCAGGGTGGCAGCCAGGTAGGCTGCTGGGGGAAGCTATAGAAGAGGGGAGAGCCCCATCGCCTTTCCCTGGGCAAACACCTGTCCTGCTTGCTAGACCCCTGCCCAGGGAGAGGCAGAGATGATGCACAGCCTGTCGGGGAGCCCAGAGAGGGACCTCGCTGATGGGAGGCAATGCTGGCTGCGGCATGGGCTGGACTTCTCTCCTGCCAGTACCAGCAGGAGCCCAGACAGTGACTCTGCAGCCCTTCAGTGCAGCCCCAGCATGTCCAGAAACCTGAGCCCTGACTGTCAAGCACAGCCTCACACTCAAGGAGGGTGCCTGGGCAAAAAGTCCCTTGCTAGCACAGGACCAGCCCTCCATTTGCCATCCCTGGAACACCAGGGATACATGTGCCAGCCCAAGATACCCTACCAGGCCTGGGAACCCCATGCCATGGGTTGGGGAAGGGGCCTTACACACCTGACAGCAGCCCTGGACTTGCTGCACATGCTGTGTGTCCCACAACCCTCCAGGAAGGGTGAGGAGGTCCCCCTAGATCAAGGGGTGCCACCTTGGCTAAACCACTTGCTTCAGGCCTCACTAGCCCCCTGATGCTACAGGCAGGCTGGATCCCATTGGAGGGAGCTGCCTTTGGGTCTGGCCCTGGCTGGAGATGACATTTGACCCTCTATTTGCCCAGAGCCAGAGGCACCAGTGAAGCTGGAGAATGTGGAGGTGTCCATCCAGGGCAGTCTGGCACTGCAGCTGCATGAGGGAAAGAGCAAGAGTAAGTCCAGGGGGAGAGAGATGAGCAGCAGGAACCCACCCTAGGCCCTGCAGGCAGGCAGGCAGCGCGCTTGGCACCAGCTTGCTCTCCTTGTTGCTGCTCTGCCAGGAGGCATGCAAGGGCCACAGTGTGGGCTCCTGCCAGCTGCCCCATCCCTGCTCATAGCTCTCCCCAGGAGCACCCTGGCATGCTGGGGGAGCACCCTGAGGCTGGGCTGCATCGTGGCCCTGGGGTCTGATGGTTGTACTTGTTTTGCAGGTGAGGGGCAGAACTGCTCCACAAACCCCTGTAGGAATGGAGGTGTCTGCTCCAGGGATAGCAAGTCTTACCACTGTGACTGCCGCCCAGGATTCAAGGGCCGGCTCTGCGAGCTGGGTGAGTGCCATGCTGCTGCAAGAGAGCCAGACTCCCTCCTGCAGGTGGATGGCATGTGCACAGCCTGGCCAGCCATGGGTCCCCAGGTCACCATTGTCACCGCCTGGCTCCTCCTGACCAGGGGAGCTCCTGCCATGCCCAGTCTCTGCTAGAGAGGGCTGTGCTGTGCTAACAGTGGAGAGAAAGGCTAAGGCTCTGCTCGTGGCAGTTTGAGCAGATCTGGTAGCACAGGTCTGCTCCCTGCTTCTGGTCGAGCCCTCTGCCTCCACCAGGCAGCCTGGCAAGCCAGGCTCCTGCCCTGCCCACATAGTTATCGGGGCACTGCAGGGCTGGGGGCTCTGCCTCTCCTGGGGGGTCAGCTCTGTTGAGCCCAGCCTTCCAGGACAGCAGAGGGGAATCCACGGGGCCCTCGCAGGCCCCCTGCCACAGGGTACAGGCAGGCAGGGCCAGTGACAGGCTTGTTGATAGCTCCCCTCTCCTGTTCCCCAAGCAGCCTGCAAGAAGGTGCCACACTCATGCACACGGCTGTATTCGGAAACCAAGTCATTCCCTGTGTGGCAAGGAGGCACCTGCCACTACCTGTGAGTACTGCCTGCGGGTTGTGCTCCCCCCTTCCCCTTGTGCTCAGAGCCGGGGACATCTCCCTGCAGCTTAGCTCTGGGGAAGGGAGAGCAAGTGCGAGGCCGTCTCAGACCCCGTCTGGCAGCTGCCCCCTCCCCAGTGCAAGCTCAGCAGCCTTGTCTGCCCTCGAGCCCCCAGGGCTGCCCTGCCAGCTGCATCTCAGGGCAGGGTGTTGCTGAAATGACAGCCCTGTAGCAGTGTTACCCACCTACATGGCAGCAAGGTTCGATTTGGTGTCCTTGATCCCCCTGCCAGGCCAGTTCCTAGCTGCCTCTCCATCTGCAAGGAGATGGCTGGGGCCAGCCCTGCTGCAACGTCAGGGTGTGGGCTGGGGGGGGGGCCTTCTGCTCTGCCCCTTGAAGCCCTGCAGCCTTCCTGTGGTGGAGGTACAAGGGCCTGGGTATGTGGGGTCAGCCCTCAAGCACAGCAGACTCAGCCCTGTTTCTACCAAGGCTGGTTACCGTAGCCTGGAAGGAAATGGGGAAACCCCTGGCTCCCCCCTCACACTCATAAAAGCAGATCTGTCCCTGTTTTTCTAACAACTTGCCCCTCTGCTGTGTGTGCAGGTACAGGAGAGTCTACAAGGTACACCAGGATGTCTGCCACAAGGAGAACTGCGAAAGCACCGGTTCCAAGAAGAAAACAAGCAGGTAATGGCTTAGCAGCAGCACACAGAGTGTGCCAGCCTTCCTGCGGCCCAGGATGGGAGAATGCAGCTGGCTGGTGTCACTCGGCATGGCACAGGGGTGCCTAGGTTGGGGGTGGACTGGGAGAGGGGTGCAGCCATCCCATGAATGCTTGTGAGGCTGAGGCCAGCTGTGTGCCCTCCCTGCGTGCGACAGCCCAGAAACTGCAGGGCAGGGCTGACTGCTCTCTTCCCTTCCCTTTCAGAAAACCAAGCAACAGTCACACACTGAGGAAGCCATAGAGTGAGTACCCGCTCCAGGCCCTCCTCAGCCGCAGGGGGGGAAGGGTGGAGGTCAGAGCACAGTCCAGGCTCAGATCATCATGTTGAAGGGCTGTGAGGGCTCTCCAGCTGCTGCACTGGTTGGGCTTGGGCACGCAGCTAAAGGCTCCTGGTTGTGGCCAGGGTGGAGGAGCAGAAGGCAATGCCCTGCTTCCCTGTGGGTCTGCAGCCCCGTGAAGAAGAGGCTCTTGTGCACAAAGGGCCCGGGTGCTGCCTGCCTGTGCAAGGCAAAGGCTGGGGCAGGTCACTTTCTCCCAGCCTGAGATGGGCACGGAGTGGGAAGAGGGAGCTGCGGGGCTTTTGGGGGGGCTCTGCACCCTAGCTCATTCTTCTCCTGCTTCTTCACAGGGCTCAAAGTAGTAGAAGCTTTGTCTTTCCACAGCTAAGGGCTTTTGAAACACCAGGAAGATAGATCTGCTCACTGGGTTGAACACAGCAGGGGAACCTTCCTGCCTGGTGTCAGCCTTTCCCTCTCCTCCAGCCCGTTACGCACACGCAGCTGGATCGGCATGCCGAGCAGCGCTCCCTTCCTCCTGCTGGACCAGCACTGCCTTCGCTCTGGCTTGCCTTGCTCTGGCCACCTCTTTGCCCCTGAGGAGCTGAGTGGCAGTGTACTGCAGCACCTGGCTGGCTGCCCCCCGACCCCGAGGGGACTAGCCCTGCTCGGCCTCCCCAGCTGCTCTGCATGAGTGCTGGGCTCCCAGCTCTGCTCAGGCCCAGCTCTCTGCCAACAGCATCTGCACCCACCTGTTTTCATAACCCAGGGTTATAAATTGCCAATAACCCCCAAAATAAAATGGTTTAATGCAGACCAAAAAGCCTTAGCTATCACCCGAAATGTGGCCCACAAAAATCTGATTCGAGGAGACCTTTCCTGTATAGATAAGTTAGAAATGGTGAGCAGCTTCCCTGAGCAGCAGGGTCAGCACCAGCAGTAGAGGCAGGTCCCTCTCTCCTCTGCTCTAGCAGGGGAAACTGAGGCAGCTTCTACTGCCTGCCTTTTTTCTTTGCTTTGTAAACAATCCCTAGTTTTAACCAAATTTCAAATTCAGAAAGCAATAGAGCACCTAGAAAGAACTTTAAAAGTGATCTGTAGGGTGAAGTTTGTCAGCTGAGGTGTAACGCTGTGCTTGTTCTGATGCTAATCATCTCCAAGCCATTACAGGGCATGGTATGGGTTCAGCAACGAAGTGAGCTCCACATGCCATCCCCCTGAGCTGCTCAGAGCGTTGGTGTTCCCCGTGGCACCAGCCCATGTCGTGATGCAGGCGCTGTGTCGTTTGCAGAAAAGAGGACTAGTGCACGGCTGCTGCCCCATCGGCTGTGGCGGGGGGCCCAGGAAAAAGTATAGCTTAGAAGTGTTCCTAGTTTTTGTGAGTTTG
Source organism: Calidris pugnax (assembly GCF_001431845.1). Lineage (NCBI taxonomy): Eukaryota > Metazoa > Chordata > Aves > Charadriiformes > Scolopacidae > Calidris > Calidris pugnax. The sequence goes on from NW_015094503.1 coordinate 123,720, forward strand.
TATGACAACACTAGTTAAACATAGATTTGTGTATTAAACTACACAGTGTATATTATAAATTAATACATACCGGAGATATATTGTAGTTATGGTATAGAGTGTTATTTCCCCAGCACTGTGGGGGGCAGCCTTCCCCTCCTGCCAGCGTTGCAGGGTGCTTAGTTCAGCCACAAGCGTTGAGCTGCAGCCTCAAAGATGCTCTTGGAGTGGAACAGGCCCAGGAGTTTTGTCGCTCCCGGCACCACCCTCTCCCTCCTGGGCACAGGGAAGAGTGCTGGGCCTGCAGCAGCAGCCTGGGAGCAGCAAGGACGATGCAAAGCCACGACCCAACCAGCTGGCCAGCGTGATGCTCCCCTCCTCCACAGGCTCCAGCTCTGCTCCTGGAATCAGAACCGGAGACGGCCAAGCCTCTTCCAAGGCTGCCTGGTCCTGCTCCAGCCCTACTGCCGCAAGGCCAATACAGCAGCCCTGCCTCCCCAGGGCAGATGAAGAAGCCAGCCCTTGCCTGGAAAGGCAGGGCAAGGGCAAAGCCAGCACAACCTCTGCTATCCACGGGGCAGGGGGAGGTCTGGGGCCGTGGTCAAGAAAGGTTTGCACCCCTGCCTTGACAGCCACAAGACCAGTGCCAACATGGGCTGTGAATGTGGAGGTGGCCCTGCCATGGGATGGTCCCATTTCAAGTGCTGCCATGGGGCCTGTCCCAGCAGCAAGGGGAAGCGTGGTCCCTGCTGTGAGCCAGTACAGTAGCTTGTTGCCTCCTGCCCCCCCGGCCAGCAAGATATGTAACACAGCCAGAAGGTTTTAACCTAGCCTTGGAAATAAATTAGTTATTTTGGTTTGTTTGTGGTTTGGGTTTTTTTTTTTTAATAAAAACACTTTATGGAAAGTGGGTATTTTTTTTTAAGTAGCTAGTCAATAAAGAGGAATGAAGGTTATTGTTCAATTCTGATATATGGGATTTATTGCTGCCCCTTGGTGGGGCCTTGCAGCCACCCCAGCTTCTGTGTGTGGGGGGTGGGGACCCCAAGCACCCAGGAGTGCAGAGGGGCAGGGAGTGTGCCAGCATGGGAGAGCCTGGGCATCCTGGAGCCTCACCTCTTCACTGCCAGGCTGTTTTACTTCCTTCACTCTCAAAGTCTTCATCTTCCTCTGTGTCCAGTGCATCCCTGTCCTCCTCCTCCTCCTCCTCTTCTTCCTCCTCTCGAGCCAGCAGCTTCTTGAAGACCTCGTACTCCTCCGGGGTGGCGTGGGCCAGGCTGGCCAGGAAGTCCTTCTCGGGGAGGTGGAGGATGTCCCTCAGTTTGGGGTTACTGCTTTGGGTCTGGCCTTTGTGCGGGGTCTGGTAGAGCCCCCGGCGCTCCAGGAAGATGTGCCGGTTCCTCAGCTCGGCAAAGGGCGTTCGGAAAAGACGGGCCCTCACCATCTCCTTCTGCCGGACCCCCATCCTGAAGTAGGCGTACTGCGGGCGGGACAGACCGTTTCCCGCACTGCCTCGCCCCCGGCTCCCCGCTCCCCGCCGCGGCCGGGCCCCCTCACCTGGAAGTGATGGTGGAGGCGGCGCGGCTCCTCCAGAAGCACGGCGGGGCAGGTCCCCAGCACCTCCCTCAGCTGCTCGGCCGTGAAGAGGCACTGCTCCCGCAGCAGCCGCACCGCTGCCGCCATCCTCCTCCGCGGTAAGGTGAAGAGCTGCGGGCAGCGGCTCACCGCCCGCCCCAGCTGACCTGCGGGCAGCGGGGTGAGCGGGCCGGCAGAGGTCGGACCCCCCCCGCCTTGGCCCCGCCGCCCGCCGCCATACC